>NC_143154.1:5933683-6055252 GCF_041381405.1 Jatropha curcas
AGTCATCCTTATGAGGACAAGGTTATTACTATCCAGGGAGATGACTACAATTAGTTGAAAAAGCCGCAAAGGCGAGCCTCTCTTTGAGGTCAACCCCTGAGGACTACCAACTTGCCCCTTTCGGGATTTCAATTTGACACTGTGCAGTCATAGAAGGGAAGACTACAAACTCCCGAATTCTCTTTGATTTCGGGACGGTTGCAGATAAATTGCATAGTTCCTTTAATGCTGAAGATGTCCTATCTGCCAGGAATGAATATGGCAAGGTCCGGAAAGACATACCCAGTATTGCGAGCCTGGAATGTCCGGTGAATGAAGGGACTTTCGGGCTAGGTATCAGCCTACTGATGAAGACCGTGCTGAGAAGACCAGAAGAGGAAAGAAGAAAAACATACAGATGCCATCACGCTTCTTGACTTTAAATAGTCACTTCTGCAAATCGGGAGAGACGATTCCTTATCGTAACTTTCAAGAACCATTTTACTGCCCGACTACTAAAAAGATGCTGCCTGGATTAGAAATATTCTCTGATGTATGGGGTAACAAGCCTGAAACAAGGACCAATCCGGAAGTAGAAGACTTCATGCAGCCTAGTCTCTTTGATGAGGTTGCAGTCATTACAGGAAACAGTGAAGACCAAGATCTACTGAGCTTAATCAAGCCGAATGAAGGGCCCCTCACCAACTGGTACACCGAGGAGGAACATGCTGCTTACGAACCCCCTCCCGAGTCGAACCTAGAGTCAAAAGTTGAAATCAAGTCCTGTATTGAGTTTGAGTCTGACCCTGGGTATGAAACTGAGCCAGAGTCCAGTCCCAATTCTGAGTCGTCTGTGTCGGATTTTGAAAATCCAGATTTCAAATTTGATGTAATCTTTGAAGACGATTCCGTCATAATCAATAAAGGTTTGCAGATTCTTGATTACCCCGCGTGTCTATCTTTCCAAGCATTTCCAAGCAAAAAATAAAGAAAAAGAAATAAACGAAATAAAAAATGAAAAAAAAAAAAATTGGCAAAGAAGAAAATGAATATACATACATTGCATTTGATTGTGCTAACAGGAAACAAGTCATTGAATGCTTGAAGAAGTTCGCCGATTGCTTCATGTGGAAGGCAAGCGACATCACGGGAATCGACCCAACAATAGCGGTACACAAAATCCCAGTATACCCCGAGGCTAAGCCAGTAAAACAAAAAGCTAAGAAGGCTGAAGACAGAATGGTCTTTGAAGATCAAGGAAGAAGTGGCCAAGCAACTGGAAAACAAGTTCATAGAACCCATCGCCTACCCAACATGGTTAGTAAATATTGTGCCAGTGCCGAAGAAAGATGGTAAGGTCAGGATGTGTGTTGATTATAGGGATTTGAACAAGGCGTGTCCGAAGGATGACTTCCCCCTACCGCATATTGACTTGTTAGTAGACCGAATGGCGGGACACGAGATGGTCTCCTTGACCGATCTTGCTGTCGGATACAACCAAATAATGATGCATGTGCCAGACAAAGAGAAAACGGCATTATCACGGAATGGGGAACTTATTGCTACAGAGTTATGCCTTTTGGGCTCAAAAATGCGGGGGCAACCTATCAAAGAATGGCGACAGCCATCTTCCATGACATGATTCATGAAGAAGTAGAAGTGTACGTGGACGATATGGTTGTTAAATCAAAAACAGCTAAAGAGTATACAACAGCGCTCGAGAAGTTCTTCCTTAGACTTCGAAAGTATAATCTGAAGCTCAACCCAGCAAAGTGTCTGTTCGGAGCTACATCCGGAGTATTTCTGGGGCATATGGTCAGTCGGAAGGGCATAGAGATTGACCCTTCAAAAGCCAAAGCCATTCTGGAAATGCCAGCTCCAAGGACGGAAAAAGAAGTCCGGGGTTTCCTGGGAAGACTACAGTATATCAGCCGGTCATCAATCAACTGGCAGACACTTGTGGTCCTATGTTCAAGTTACTTAGGAAAGGAGTAGCAGTCAAGTGGAATGAGGATTGTCAGGAAGCTTTCGACCAAGTCAAACAATATCTGCTATCCCCGCCGGTTTTACAGCCACCAAGGCTAGGGAAACCTTTGCTATTGTACCTATCAGTCACGGAAGAAGCTATGGGTGCAATGTTAGCTCAGCAAGCAGAAGATACAAGGATAGAAAATGCAGTGTATTATCTCAGCAAAAGGATGCTAGAATACGAATTAAAGTACAATAAAATAGAGAAGTTGTGTCTGGCTCTAGTCTGGGCCTGTACCAAGCTACAGCACTACCTTTCGTCTTACACTACGTACGTTATTTCTGAGTCGAACCCCTTGAAATTCCTTATGGAGAGGCCGGTTCTTGACTGTAAGATGGCAAAGTGGGTATCAGTACTTGCAGCTTATGACCTAAAGTTTGTACAACGGAAGGCCGTGAAAGGCGGTGCTTTAGCTGATCAATTAGCTGAATTACCGGTCGGAGACCAAATGCTGGAAGTGGAATTTCCTGATGAAGACTTGTTAAGCTTAGAAAGTGAAGTCTGGGAGATGTACTTCGATGGAGCTTCGAATTACCATGGAAATGGGGTTGGAGTTGTATTCAAAACTCCTTATGGAGAATACATCCCAATCGCAGTCAAATTGGATTTCAACTGCACTAACAATGAAGCCGAGTATGAAGCTTGCATAAGAGGGTTAGAAGCAGCCTTGGAAAAGGAGATAAAGATCCTCAAGGTTTTCGGAGATTCCAACTTAATAGTCTCCCAGGCTTTAAGGAAATGGAAAATTAAAGAAGAGCGTTTGGTTCCTTATCTACAACGCTTGGATGAATTGGCTCAGCAATTTGATGGTTTATCCTTCCATTACTTGCCACGAGCCAAAAATCAGTTTGCAGATGCTCTAGCCACTCTAGCCTCCATGGTCAATCTAGAAGAGGATCGAATCATTCGACCCTTGACAGTGCGGCTACAGAAACAGCCAGCACATATCATGAATTTGGTCGACGATAAGCCCTGGTATTGGGATATACAGAATTATCTTCAGAACGAAGTTTACCCAGAGGGATCCACCAAAACTGATCAACGGACATTGAGACAACTAGCATCCGGATATTTCCTTACTGGGGGAATTCTGTACAAAAGAAGTTGGAATGGCCTGCACCTAAGGTGCGTTGATGAGGAAGAAGCTCAAACCGTCATGGATTCCTTACATAACGGGGAGTCTGGCCCACACATGCACGGGATAGCCTTGGCTCGAAAAATTATGAACCTAGGTTATTACTGGTCAACCATGAAGGCAGATTGTGTGAGGCATGCGCAGAAGTGCCACGAATGTCAAATTTTTGCTAAATTACAAAAACAGCCTCCGGTCAATCTGAATCCTATCACTTCACCATGGCCTTTCGCGACCTGGGGCATAGACGTGATCGAAAAAATCCACCCGAAGGCTTCCAACGGTCACCAGTTCATTTTGGTTGCTATAGATTATTTCACTAAGTGGATCGAGGCAGCCTCTTATTCGATTCTGAATGCCAAGAAGGCAGCACAGTTCGTTCGTACCAACATCCTTTGCAGGTACGGAATGCCATTCGAGATCACCACGGATAATGGAGCTCACTTCCAGGGTGAATTTGTTAATTTGTTGAAAGAGACGAGAATTCAACATCATAAGTCCTCGCCCTATCGTCCGCAAACGAACGGGGCTGTAGAAGCTGCAAATAAGGCCATAAAAGTTATTTTGCAAAAGACAGTTAAAAAGCACAAAGCTTGGCATGAACAGTTACCGAATGCCTTATGGGGATATAGGACTTCAATTAGAACACCTACTGGGGCAACCCCGTATTCCTTAGTATATGGCATGGAAGCAGTATTGCCTATTGAGCTGGAAGTTCAGTCGGCGAGGGTTATCCGGGAAAGCCAGATCAGTGAAGCAAATTGGGCTGAGAATTATCATTTGCAGCTCTTGGGTATGGATGAAAAGCGATTGCGAGCAATCCACCAAACTCAAGTTTATCAAAGAAGAATGGCGCGACATTTTAACAAGAAGGTCAAAGACCGGAAACTGGAAGAAGGTTGTTTGGTTCTGAAGGAAATTAGACAACCGGTCATAGATCCACGGGGGAAGTTCTGTCCTCATTGGGCTGGACCGTATGTGTTGAAGAAGATCTTGTCAGGCGGAGCCGTTATTTTGACTGATTTGGATGGCTTGGAATTCACTAATCCATGTAATTTAGATCAGTTAAAAAGATATTTTGTGTAAATTGTAATCATTTGCATAATGTAAAACGAACTACATTAGACCTGATTCTCTTCGGAAAAAAGAAATTATATATCGGAGATATGTAGGCAGCCCTCATTGGGTACGGTCTAAACATTAATAAAAAAAAAAACATACCATTTCATGATTCTTTCTTTTTTGCCGATAATAATAAAAAAAAAAGAGAAAAAAAAAACCCGCTAAGTTGAAAACCCGAAAGGGCGGCTTAGGCAAAAATCGGGGCCCGCTAAGTTGAAAGCCCGAAAAGGGCGGCTTAGGCAAAAATGGGTAGCTCGCTAAGTTGAAAACCCGAAAGGGCGGCTTAGGCAAAAATCAGAGCTTGAATAAATAAAGTTGGAAAATGCTTGGAAAGCTTAAAAGTCAAATGACATGCCCAATTGAAAGCAATAAAGGCAAACAGTCTAAAATCAAGCAGAAAACTAAAGAAAGTAGAGTCCAAGTCCAAATAAAACATACATCCAAAGTCCAAAGCCAAAATACCGAAAAGAGTCAAAAAAAAAAAAAAAAAAACCACAAAACAAAAAAAAAAAAAAAACCCAAAAAGCCCATAAAAGTCTAAGTGCCCCGTCGCCTCCGTGGGGCAACGTCTTCCGAGTCATCTTTAACTCCCGAACTCTCTCCAACATTTCCTGTCTGGGGAGCCAACAGAATCTCCTCATCAGTCCCAGCCTCATTACCAGCGTCAGCCTGAGTCCAACCTTCAAGTACACTCAGCAATGCGTTCCTCCTCAGCTTCTTAACTGGCCAGACAATGGTCATAAACCAAGACCGGTACTCAGGAGAAGTCTGAATACCAGCAGGATTAGGTAAAGGTCTAACCATATGATGGTCCCTAACCCAGGCCCTAAGGACGACTCGAGTAACTCCCGGAGTGATGGCTGAATCAGCTAGGGAATCATCCATGGTCGGAACGGTCTGGCCTATCCCCATCTGTCTCAGAACGCGCGAAGCACAGTACCAGGTGCAATGTGTAAGGCCCAACAGGTAAACCTGAGTATGGCAGAAGCTAACCTGAATAAACCGGTTGATATCATACCAAGGTACGAACCACAACACCTCGTCTGGACCTAATTCAATTAACCATGAAGTCCACGCATCAACGGACGGGTATGTAATCAAAATCTTCCGCATACGATACTGGACAGGGTTATAGGGCAATAAAATTGGAGCAGCAACCACTTGGAGGTGGTCCTTCAACCAAACCTGAGTAATGGATCCTTTATATTACAAAGGAATGAATCAAAACAAAAAAAATATAGGGAAAAGAAGAGAGGAGAAGTACCTGGAGAATAATCGGGGAAACCGTCCAGTCCTCGAAGCCTAAAGCAGCTCTGTCAAGGCTCCTGATAGTTTCTGCTAGCACAATGCCACCAATGCAACTCATGTCCTCCATTTGTCGAATCATAGGACAAAATCGCAGATCCCTGAAGCCTGGATCCTTGTTAAACAAGAAACCAGATAATAAGCAAAATACAAAGGCCCGCATCCTAAGCCTCATCCGGTCTGGGTCATCCAAACGGACCTCTGAAAATTCATCAATCAGGGGCATCAGAATCGCCTTCTGGTCGTCAACAATCATGGCCTTAGCTTGTGGCCGGCTGAATTGAAATAAATTTTCAAATGACCGAACATACCCAACTTTAACCTCATGCCTGACTAAAGGGGCATTAGGGTCACACCCTATGATAGCACAAAACTCCTCGAAAAGAGGACACACCTCCTCCATCATGGCCCCGAACCGAAAAACGTGGGCCTCAGAGTCCCAGAGTCTGATACAGGCCCATAAAAAGTTCCATTCGATCACTACCCCCCTAAGGGTAATGATAGGAGAGAGGCCATACCTCTTCAAGTTGATCTTTTCAACTTTGGAGAGACTCCTAGCCCAGCTGTGCATGCTATGATTGAAAGAAGGATTCATTCTTTGGAAAAGATAAACATAGAGAGAAAAGAAGAAGAGAGAAGATAAGGAATGAGTGAAGAGCCGAAACAAAGAACAAGCTTTTATAGGAGAAAATGCACCGAATGAGGGCGGCAGCAGCCGCCGAATGATGGCGGCAGCAGCCGCCGAATTGCCACCGAATGACGGCGGCAGCGGCCGCCAAATTGCCACTAAATGATGGCGGCAGCGGCCGCCACGCATAAAAAAAAAAAAAAAAAAAAAAGAGTGTATTTTGTCCATAAGCCAAAATGATGAAGTCCTCCCATTTTGTTTCAAATACAATAAACATGCATACATATATTTCAATACTAACCAAGTGCAGGTACAAAATAAAACTCAGTACAACGATACAGTACAGAAGCACGATCAAAGTTTAGTACAGAAGTCAGACAAGAAAGAAAGAAAGAGGAACAGAAAAATCCGGCAATCATGGCTTCAGCGACGGGGCCTCTGCCTTCTCTGATCGTTGTAAGCCTCACGAGTCCAGGACGAAGACAGTTCCTGTTGCATCCCGAGCATCAATTCCATCATCTGATTGATCAATCCAACAGGAACCTAAAAAAAAAAAAAAAAATGCAAATCAACGTCAAATCTCTTATGAATCGTTTTTGTGAGAGATTTAGCAGTTTTTACTTACCTCAGTAATGTCCTCAGAACGCAGAGCCAAGCGATCCACATTTGCCAGCGAGACCTCTCGAAAGGCTAAAGGAGCGTCAGGAGTATGGTAGGAAATGCTGTACGGAAGACGTAAATTGGCCAAGTCTGAATGAAGTGACCCGGTAGCCTCTGTCACAGCCCGGGGAGCCCTGGAATGGCTGGCCGAGTGGCTAGGGCCGGCTTGAGATGAACCTTCAGCCCGAGTAGAAGAAGAAGGATCAGTCGTAGGCCTCCTCTTTGAAGTCCTACTCGAAGAACCCACGGCCCGAGAAGAGCGGGTAGCGGGCGGATGGAAAGGAGCTGATCTCTGAAAATTGTCAAGCCGCGATCCAATAGGCTGCATCAGAAAGAGTCTGCAGAACTCAGCATAATCTCCCTCCAAGATGAACTCTCCATACGGAATACCCTCAGTATGCGCATCGGTGAGAGTCATCTGCCTGCCCTCTCGCATGTCCCCAGGAGGAGGATAAGGGATGGAACGACAGCCTCTTATTTGAAAGTCTACTCTCTCGCCCAAGTAATATCGTCTCAGGACGGGATGCGACAGGATCACCCTCCGCCGAGACAAGTCATCCGACCGCTGGAAATGAGGATCAACCTGGATCCAGCTCTGTAGGCGAATGGCCATCGTCCCCACCTCAACCTAAAAAAGATGCAAATATGTTGATAAATCTTTTTTATTCAACGTATTCAAGAATTACTGAACACATACCTGCGCCGGGCTACACGTATCAAAAAAGGTTCTCAGGTCTTTTAGCGAGTGCTTATGCCGACTGGTATGAAGGTTTGTTCGGTACCATCTCCAAGCCAAAGGTACCAGCCCTAATCCGAGATCTGCATGAATCTGCTCCGGGCGAGTGTAAGGAAAATACTCAAATGCCCAAATCTGCAACAAAGAAGAAACGAGAGTCAAAAGAGGGCTAATAAAATAGAAAAATATACAGAATGTTCTTCGCATTACCTCCCAGAAGTAATAGGTCCCACTAAGTTTACAGTGGCTCCGACTCAGATCACACATGTCATCATACATACGGCTCAGAATAGCGCCGGCCCAGTCGTACTCCGTGAGATGGGCTAGGTTTTCTAAACTCTTCAAGATAGAAGGATTAAACCTTTCTTTCCTGTTGGACCAAAAGGTCGAAGCAAACATCAGCAACAAAGTGAATCTGGCCACCTGAGTAGCCGTCAGCTCTCCCCGCCTATGTCTAGCATAAATGCCGGGGGCTTGGAGATATAGCCAGCACCTGGAAACACTCAAAGCTGGAGTAGCAGAGCCTGGCCTGACAATCCGAGGCAGGTCTATACCAATCAATTCCGCCATCCGATCAGGGGAAATCTCTGTCCTCCAGTCATCATATAATTCAATCGTCCGAATACCAAAAGGGATTCCGGTAATCACAGAAAAATCCACAGGGGTCATTGTCATCTCGCCCCAAGAAAAATGAAAAGTGTTAGTAGTGTCCCACCATCTCTCGGCCAAAGCACCCAGCAACTCCTTGTGACTATTTCGGCCAGCATCAAAATGCCTCAAACAACCCAGACGGGACGGATTGATGATTGCCCCGACCGGGTGGCTCGGATCCAATATCTCGATCGGGATTTCGGACATAGAGTTCTCAGCCACATCCAATTTAATGTAAGGATCCTAAAAGGTAAAGTAATATAAGAATTGTTCCTTGGTTCTTTACTAAGGGTAATATCTTAGCATGCATACTAATAAAACTGCAAATACAGAAAAATAAAAATTCACAGTTCGGCCACAGAGGCCCGAGAATCACAATTCGGCCGCAGAGGCCCAAAATTCACAAATTCGGCCTAAGGCCCGAAAATCACACTCTGGCCATAGAGGCCCGACAATTCACAATTCGGCCTAAGGCCCGAAAATCACACTCTGGCCATAGAGGCCCGACAATTCACAATTCGGCCTAAGGCCCGAAAAGCACATTCAGGCCACGAAGGCCCAAAGTTCTCTTTCTGGCCACAGGAGGCCCGAAAAATCACAATCCCCATTTTGTCAGCCCCTAAAAAAAAAAAAAAAAAAAAAAAAAAAAAAAAGGAGGCGTACCTGGGCGAAGATGCCTGTTACGGAGGCGTGAGTGTTTGCGTCCGCCGTAAGCTTGACCTCGTCAAGCGAGATCCCCAGAGACTCCAGGTACTCCTCACCGCTCAGATCAGAGGAAGCCATGAACAAAAAAAAAAAAAAAAAAAAAAAAAAAAAAAAAAAAAAAAAAAAAATTTTTGGAGCTTTAGAAGTTGAGAGAATTTGAGAGAGTTCCTTAGGTTAGAAAGTTTAGAATGAATGACAATGAGTTTTTTCAAGCTATTTATAAGCAAATAGTCAAGAGGCGGGTCTTCTGGATGCGTCCAATTTTCGCCTACAAAATTTGCGTTTCAGACAACCACCGACTCCCATAAATTATTTTTATGGTCGACGGTGGGGGGCAATACTGAATACCCAAATTTTGAGGCTCAGAAAGCTTGTTTTTCCGGACTGCAAACAGTCCGGCCGGACCGGAGGCTATTTCGGAAGTTCACCAAAAATATGTCAATATGGTACTTAAAACGTCCGGAATGTCACGAGGATCGCGGAACAGGTCCCGGAATATTTTTCGGAGGTCCGGAACTCCCAAAACGGCTCCCGGAGTGAGGCACGGTGTCCGCACCGGCCACGGCGGCGCCTGCCGCCGGTCACGGCGGAGCCGGCCGCCGGCCACGGCGACTCCGGCCGCCGGGCACGGCGGCACCTGCCGCCCCACGCCTGGGCGGCAGCGGGGCCTGCCGCCCCACTTCTTGGGCGAGGGCTGCCGCCCAGCGCGGGCGAGGCCTGCCGCCCAGCGCGCGCGGGGCCTGCCGCCCCGCGCGGGCGAAGCGTGCCACCCAGCGCACGCGGGGCCTGTCGCCCCGCGGGGGCAGGGCTTGGCCCCCCACCCCCCCGGGCGGCACCTGCCGCCCAGCTTGGGCGACACCTGCCGCCCAGACCGGGCGGGGCCTGCCGCCCCACAGACTGGGCGGCAGCTGCCGCGCTCCCAGGCGGCACCCCCCGCCCAGCGTGGGCGGGGCTTGCCGCCCCACCAACAGGGCGGCAGCTGCCGCCCTCCCGGGCGGTACCTGCCGCCGAGCCAGGCGGCACCTGCCGCCCCGAGACCCGAAAATGGCCTATAAATAGGCCATTTTCAGCCATTTTTTGGCACTCTCCTGTCTGTGTTGACGGACGAAACCCTCTCCCTCTCACGCTCTTTGCGTCCTTCTTTACCGCTTTATGCATTTTAATTTAATTTTTATTGCATTTTTATTGTGATATTTGACCACTAAAATTAAATAAAATTAAAATTAATTAATATACCTAAACGAGGAGCTTAATCTGGAGTTAAGAAGTGGTCGACGATTAAATCGGGTACGTAAACGAAACTCTGCCTATTTAATTTTAGCACTTCATGCATACTTCTTTTCTACTCTTAATAATTCTATAACTGCATAAGTGCATTCACATCATCATTTAGACAAATAAACTGTCTTAAATAAATACGATTAAGCTTAAACGTCCGGTTAATTAATAACCGTGGCATTAAAGCTTAAATCCGACAATATTGGCTGAAAGAGCTTAGTTAATTAATAACTACGGTTCAACTGCCTTATTTCGAACAAATCCCGCTTAAGTTCAATTAATCAATAATTGTGACTAAAAGCCTTAATCAATCACTTTGGCAAACAAATTGCCTATAAATGAGATTAACAATTTTAGCGACAAATAGCTTAAATCGCGTTTTTTGGCAAACTAATTGCCTAAAAAACGTCATTTTGGCCAAAGGCCGTAAATCAACCATTTTGGCGACAATCGCCTAAATCACACATTTTGGTAAACTTATTGCCTAATTTCGGCTAAAAGCCTTAAAATCAATTTTTTTGGCGACAATCGCCTAAACTGCATTTTTAGCAAACAAATTGCTTAAATCACATCGACATCATTTGGCAAACTAATTGCCTAAATTGACACATTTTTGGCAAAATGCCTTAATAAAATCAATCAATTTTGGCGACAATCGCCCGAACACATTTTGGCAAACTAGTTGCCTAAATCAACTCATTTTGGCTAAAAGCCTTAAAACGACATTGTTGGCAACCATAAGCCCAACCAATCACTTTGGCAAGAATAAGCCCAAATCAATTCTCCTGGCTAAAAGCCTCGAAATCAACACTTTTGGCACCAAGTTGCCTAAATCAATCAATGTTTCAGGCAAAATGCCTAAACAAAATGCACGAAGCATACACACACTCATGCACAAAGCATACACACACCCATGCATTAAGCATACCATTCAAAGCCCTCTAAAAGAGGCCTATCGAACTACGTTGACTTTGATCTTCCATTCAAACGGAAGTACGTAGGCACGTTCGGGATTTCACCCCGGGCGGCAAGTCGAAATCATTTAAACATTAAAATTAGTCAAATTGCATCATTCACCCTGCAAAACATTCATCCATCGGTCAGTTCGTCAGCATGACATAGTCTCGGGATCCATCTCGGGTTTGTAGACCATGCCTTAATCATTGGGTAATTAATCTAATAACTAGGTTAATTAAAATTGGAGTCACTTAGGGTTTTTTCCTAGTTTACCCTGAAATAATTAAACAAGGTGGCGACTCATACATTCACGTGCATTTCTGTCCTTAGTCACATGCATTCATATGCCAGTGATATTTCGGGGGAGGGGTTCACAAATGGCATGCTAAATTCTTTCAATGTTTATGAAATGTAGAATTTCAGCATTTGAGTATCTTGCATTCCGTTGACTACATCTTGAATTCCTCATATTCAATTGCCTTGAAATTTTGACAGCATTTCCCAACATCTTAGGGTACTGCCCTGTAAAATTTCATAATTTTTTAAGCTCTTTTTCATTTTCAAATGACATAATTATAAAATCTACATTTCAGTTTTTCTCATGCTGAGCAGCCTGCATTGATTTAATTATAACTCCATTTCCTTTGATCCAATGGCCTTTCCCTTTTAACGTGACCTACCCAACATCTCAGCCTATCTCCATATAAAATTTCATGAATTTTAAAGTTCATTTGCTTAGTCAAATAGGTCAATTACAGAAGTTGAATTTCAGGCAGCCCAACTGTAACAAGTTCAACAATGATATATTTGCTTAAGCATTCTCAACTCACTTCCAGCACAAATTCATGTAATCCAACTCTTCTATGACTTAAATAACATCATAATATAAGAGATAGCAGAATCCCTAGTTCATGGAATATCAAAAACAAACTCAAAATCATCCATCTTAGTGAATTATGCAACTTAGACTTTGAATTCATGCATAACTACTTTCAATCATCTTAAATCACCTTAAAATCACTTCTAATCACTTCATCTTCACCAAATCAGAATGCACAAGCAAGCACCTCACTTCAAAGTTCATGGAATTCAAAAATTAATCCATAGAAAAGAAGGAGGAAGTGAAGATAACTAACCTTTTCTTAAGAAATACTTGAAAATTCTTTGATTTTCACCTCCTTTTTGCTTGGTTTTGAATCAAAACCCTCCTCCTCTCTTCTTGAACGGTTTGGCCTGCAAAAATGGGTGAAAGTGTCGTGGTTCTCTCCACTTCTTCATAAAAATTATATAATAAACTTTATTAAAAATTCCTTCCATATCCTTTAAATGAAAATTGCACTATAATCCTCCCTTTTGTTTTCCCTTCATCCTTTGGCACTCTAATCTTTTTAATCACTTTACTTTAGTCCTATTAGGTATAAACCAAGTGTATTTAATATTCTAAACCCCACTTAGTAAAAATCATACTGAAATTACCGTTTTTCAGGCATTGCGGATAAAATCGTGCTTTACCGAGAAGTCATTCCTCTTTAACTCATTTTTGATTTCCTTTAAGCTTTCAAATTGATTTGTAAAGATCAATTAATTTTTCATTGAATTAATATTAACATCCTCACTATATAGTGTTTCCCATTATTCTAAGTTTTCCTTTTATTCGGATAACCGAATTCATCGAAACAGCTAGAATAGAAAGAACTACAAAATTGAGGATATTACAACTCTTCCCTCCTTAAAGAAATTTCGTCTCGAAATTTTACCTCTTATAAGTCTCTGAATAATTGTGGATGTTGTCTTCTCATATCTTCTTCACGTTCCCAAGTAGCCTTTTCTCTGGAGTGGCTTCTCCATAACACCTTAACTAGGGGAATCTGTTTCTTCTGAAGTTGCTTTATTTCCTTAGCTAGGATAGCCACTGGTTCTTCATCATATGTGAAGTCTCGATTAACTTCAATTGATTCTAAAGGCAATATATGTGAAGGGTCTGATCTATATCTCCGAAGCATAGAAACATGGAAAACATTATGAATCTTATCGAGGTCTGGTGGTAAGGCTAACCGATATGCCAATGGACCAATCCTCTCAAGTATTTCATAAGGTCCTATGAAACGAGGACTTAATTTTCCCTTTCTACCAAATCTCATAACACGCTTCCAAGGGGAAACCTTAAGGAATACTTTTTCACCCACATTATACTTTATAACCCTTCTCTTTAGATCTACATATGACTTATGTCGATCTGTTGCTGCCTTCAATCTTTCTTTAATTACTTTGATCTTTTCTTCTGCTTGTTGAATAATTTCAGGACCTAGTAATTGCCTTTCACCAACTTCATCCCAACATAGGGGTGTCCTACATTTTCTACCATATAAAGCTTCATATGGAGGCATTCCGATACTGGTCTGGTAATTGTTATTATAAGCAAATTCCACCAAAGACAAATATTTATCCCAACTACCTTCAAACTCAAGAACACAAGCTCGAAGCATATCCTCCAATATTTGAATAATCCTCTCAGATTGACCATCTGTTTGAGGATGGAATGCAGTACTAAAATTCAATCTAGTGCCCAGGGCTTTCTGTAAACTAGCCCAAAATCTAGATGTGAATCTTGGATCTCTATCAGAAATAATGGATACTGGCACTCCATGTAGTTTAACTATTTCACCAATATATATTTTTGCCAATTTCTCTAAACTATAGTCTGATCTTACAAGTAGGAAATGAGCACTCTTCGTCAATCTATCCACAATAACCCAAACTGCATCATGTTTCTTCTGTGTAAGTAGAAGTCCTATTAGAAAATCCATAGTCACCCTTTCCCATTTCCATTCTAGAATCTGAAGTGGATGATGTAATCCTGCTGGTACTTGATGTTCTGCCTTGACTTGTTGACATATTAGGCATTTCACTACAAATTCAACAATATCTTTCTTCATACCAGTTCACCAATAGTTCCTCTTCAAATCCTTATACATCTTGGTCCCGCCTGGATGCATAGCAAATGGAGAATCATGTGCTTCCTTCAAAATGAGATGTCTCAAATCTAAATCTGAAGGAACATATAACCGGTCCTGAAATAGTAATAACCCATCTCTACTGACAGAAAAATCTGGTCTTTTACCATCTTGTGTCTCTGAAAGAATCTTTTGATATTCATCATCAGTCAATATTGTTGTTCGAATCTGATCAATCAATAAAGGCTTCACCTGAAGATTAACTAACACCCAATTGTCAGAAATCTTCTCAAACTTAGCATTAATAGACTGTAGATCATGGACTAGAGATAACGTTGTAGTCCTCAGGCTAGCAATAGTCTTATGGCTCAGTGCAACTGCTACCACATTAGCTTTCCCTGGATGATAATCGATAATACAGTCATAATCTTTTATCAACTCAAGCCATCTTCTCTGTCTCAAATTCAACTCCCTTTGAGTACCCAGATACTTCAAACTTTTATGATCTGTGAAGATATAGCATTTCTCACCATAAAGATAATGTCTCAATATCTTCAATGCAAATACAATGGCTGCAAGTTCCAAATCATGTGTAGGATAATTCCTCTCATATGGTTTAAGTTGGCGTGATGCGTAAGAAATAACATTTCTATCCTGCATCAACACACAACCTAAGCCATTATGAGAAGCATCACTATAAACAGTAAACTCTTTACCTGGAATAGGTAAAGTCAAAACTGGCGCTTCAGTCAAGCACTTCTTCAGCTTATCAAAGCTCTCCTGACATTTATCTGTCCATACAAATCTAACGTTCTTCCACAATAGTTTAGTTAAGGGCAAAGCAATGATAGAAAATCCCTTAACAAACTTGTGATAATAGCTAGCCAAACCCAAGAAACTATGAATCTCGGAAACATTCTTTGGTGGCTTCCAACTGGAAATAGCCTCAATCTTACCAGGATCCACTGCAATACACTCTGCAGATACAATATGACCAAGAAAAACAACTTGTGCTAACCAGAATTCACATTTAGAAAACTTAGCATAAAGTTGTTTTTCTCGAAGAGTTTGAAAAATAATTCTTAGGTGCTTATCATGCTCTTCTATATCTTTGGAATATACCAGATATAAAAATGAAGGAATCAAAAGGATTAAGTCCCTTGTAGTATACTTAGTAAGCATTTATAAGAATTAAGTGCTTATTAATTATATTACGGGCGACATGCCATGTCTTACAGTAGGGTAAGGTGTGACAGTTTATCTATATTATCCATATCATATCATTAGGTGCACACGGGGGCGCCGATCTCCCATACGGCCAACGGTATCGTAGACCGCCCTCACAAACCTATGGTGACCCACTTCATCCCAACTCCACACATACAAGGCATAGTATTATCACAACATAATTAATCAAGTATTGCAATTAAATGCAAGCATAGCAAATAGTTAATTAACATGATGCAAATACACAAGTAGACATTCATAGTTAATTATAATTAAATAGAGAAATAGTAATCAACAACATATTATTATAATAATTGATCCATCGAAAATAAATAATAATTAAATAACTAAATAATAATAATAATAATAATAATAAAAATAATAAAATAATTAGAAAACTTTATTTATTATGTATTAAGTTAAAAAATTAATCTAATAAACCAATTAATTTAATTATTGATTAAGACTAACCTAGATTCTATCGAAATTTCGACAGAGTCTCCCCTAGAATTTGATCAAACCATAATTCAATAACAAATTTTTTCAAGGCCTAGTCATCGGGCAATTCACATCAACTCATCCAATCCGCCATAATTATAATCATTCATCTAATCATTTACTCAAATCACACTGCCTATCCATCGGGCACTCAATCAACTCAAAAATCCAATCTTCCTCCAATCATGTCCCAAAGATAATACCAATCATTACGATTGCTATAATATATCATTTTAGATCTACATAATCATCTAGATATAATGCACGTGTTTCAGTTTCTAATAACAACTAATACATATTCACTTACCATATAAGATTATTTCTTAAATCATAAGCTTATTAGAATTACGCACCTAACCACACTTAACCGACTAAGCACTCATTTTACTTTTCTTATGCATAACCAACAAGTTTTAGGCTAATGGTTATCTAATTATCTAATTAACTGTTTCCAAATTATGTTTCACATTTCGATTACCAACGATTATTCTAAAGGACTTAAATTCTAAAGTTTCAAAGTTAATTGTATTTAATTAAGGTAAATAGTGATTTTAACTACATACTCATAATCTAATATAATCACAACTTCTAATAATTGTATCCTAGGTTCACATTCTCCTAAAAATTCTTCAATTAATTCACAACTTCAACCTAATATTTCACAGCCCTTCAATTAGCTATTTATTAGAAATCAACTAACTTATCTAATAAAATTAAATTTGGAATTTATACCAAAAATTAGGAATAGGGCCTTAAAGCGTACCAATTGAAATTTGGGCGACGATTCCACGATCCTCGTGAAGAGAGGAAAATTCAATCCCTTGGTGCCTCGCCGGAGGCTCGCGGGTGGTCGTCGGACCACCGCCTTCCACGGTGGCCAGAAAGTCAATTTTTGCCCAGAAATTTGCAATTCGCACACCAAAATGCTTGAAATGGTTTTGGAAGTCGGATATAGTGTCGTATTGGGAGGTAGTGGCTTGTTTGGCCGGATCGACCACCACAGCACTCTCCACGTTGCCGATCATAGTGGACTCGCAAATCAATGCCTGCTGCCAGAATTAGTGGAAGGAAAACACTCACAGGGTAGAGGTGACTCGATCGACGCCTTCCCCTTGCACTGTCGTCCTCGAAATCATTTGAACCCACCGGAAGTCGCTGCTGCGTCACTAAGAGGAAGAAGGGGTTATTTCTGCACCACTGGAATCTCGATCGGAGCAAGGGAAGGCTGGAACCATGTCCAGCATTGCCAAAGGAACCGATTGCCACCTCATTCTTGCTGAATGGTGGCTGGAATGAGAACGGGGAGGGAGGAGGAGGCTATCGCGCACTAGGAAGAAGAAGAAGAAGAAAAGAAAAAGAAAAGGAAGAAAAAAATCTGGGGATTCTAGACCATTTCGGTTTGATTCAAATCGGTTTGGTCTAATTTAATGATTTGGCCCGATTTGCTTGGTTCTCGAGTTTCCGTTTGGTTTTCGAAAATTCAAGCTGGTTTATGGGTCCAATTTAGTAATAATAAAAATATTTTTCCATTGATTTCATTGGTTAGGTTTTATGATTATATTTTTAAATGAAAAAATTTTTGAAAAGGATTTTTCGGGTCGTTTCAATTTGCCACATCTCCTCCTACTTGCAGTAATAATTTTTAGTGTTTTTAATTTTATAATGTAGATAGTATAATTTTTGGATCTACATAATCCAATAAAATATTTGATCAGTCTAATTTTAAAATTAAAATATTTAATAAAATAATTTTATAAGTTAAAAGGTTCAAAGTTTAATTGTTCAATGATTTCAAATAAAGATCAGGGAGAGGTAGTGAAAAATTTTTCGCAAAAAATAAAATGATAAATTTATACATATCACTAATTATATTTCTCTCTTTTTTCTCTAGTTTATCTAACCCCAACTTTTGTTTGGGGTTACGGTTGTTAATCAGTGGTAGCCCCCTACTTTTCTTTTTTTTTCTCGCTCCTAATCTTTTATTCATTTTTAATAAACTCATATCTATTTTCTTTTATAGATATATTTTTTCTTTGTGTTTATTATTATTATTGCTTTGTCTCCATATTTGGAGTTATTTTGTCCCTTCTTCTGTGAGGATTTAGTTCCTTATTTATGAAGTTTTGTTCTTAAAAGGTATGATATTTGATTTTATTTGGTTGGAGAATTTAGATCTTGTTTTACTGATGTGTATCTTCGATCAATGGAGCCTGCTAGTGTGACATGTTCCTCCATTGATGCTATTAACGCATAGTGGCTTAAACTCATTTGTGTACGTTGTACGCAACAAGTTTTTGGAAAAAACAATCTAAGCATAAAAGATCCGGAGAAGTGATTTTGTCGTCCAAATCAATTAAAGGACCAGTTGCTTCTATGGAGATTTATATCAATCAAAATTATCTTTAAGTGAAAAAATCCAATATTATTTATTTTAGTTTTAGTTTTATTATTCAAAAGAATATAGATAATTCTTTTGTTGTTGAAGCATCAGCGAACTTTCTATTAATTATGATAGTAAGTTATATGTCCAGACTAATAGAGTATTTCTAATACTTGATTTTATTATTAATGAATTATATTTCCCAAAAAAATTATATTTCTCTTATTAAAAATATTTATTTGCTATAATAGCATTTTATCCACTATTAAATTTTAAAATTATATTTGTTCTAAAATAAATTTATTAATAATAATTGTTTACACTTATTTATAGTACCAGTCTTTTTATGAAGTGCGTTAATAACATCTTCTACTTCCTTCTTCGAAACATCTGATGAGCTTGCTTTCTCATTTTCTTTCCTCAGCTTGATCAAATCCAGCTGATAAACTCGACCATTGCAGGTCAAATGATTCACTGCTCTTGCTCATCATCTGAAAAGGTGATAGTGAGGGATCATGTTGTACTATCCCTACAAAATCTGCTAAAGAGATGGATAATGAAATCGAAATCTCTACCATGGCTTTTAGTAAGGCCTCTTGATGTTGTTTAGAAGATACCAACAAGTCCCATATACTTATATTTGCATGGGTTCTTTTCAATTGTCTTATCAGGGCATCATCTTCTACTTCCTTCTTCGACACATCCGGTGAGCTTGCTTTCTCATTTTCTTCCCTCGGTTTGCTCATATCCAGCTAATAAATTCGACCACTGCAGGTCATATGATTCACTGCTCTTTTTATGACGTGCATTAATAGCATCATACCCTTCCCAACCCAATTGCCCTGCTTTTTGGATCCAATGGTCCGTGGTTGAGATTACCGATGTGTTTAACTATTTTTACTTTTTCAGGTTACTGGATGTTTCGAGATGAAATGGTGCCCGACAAGCATGTCGGGACTGCTCGGCACACTTCCTGGTGCACCGTCTCATTTTGCGTGCCACCCGGTCTGATTTTATAAAAGTGGGCTCGATCCTGTCCGGGGCCCAACAGTGGCATTTTTACCACATCAGCCATAAAATGGGGCCACCCACCCTCATTTGCCCATAAATAAGCATTGGGAGTGTGTTAAAAGGGGGGATTCTTTTGGAAACAAGGGGAAATTCTTGCAATTTAGAAACTCAACCAAAGAAATCAAAGGCAATTGGTGTTAAACCTTGGATTTGAGATCAGAACTTATTGTCAATCAATCAAAACCTCCCTATAGACAATCTAGAATCCTAAAAACCACAAACTCTAATCTCGAATCTCAGATTTTTGAATCAAGGACCAAGTGTTGGGTTTCCCTTCATTCTTTTTTGAGAAAATCATCAAAGAAATCACAAAACGTAATTCCTGAGAACCTTTAAACGCTTTCTTCATCTTTTTCTTTAGTTTTTCAGTGTTTAAAACACCATTTCTAGTCTGGTTGTGAGGGGAACCTAAGATCAACCAAACAGTGGCTTCTGCACCTCTGTGACACGAGGCCAACAGTAGTGGTGTGCGCCACTTTCTCGTGGCTCAAGCCACAAGTTGAGATTGAATGGTTTATTTCATGTTGTATAAATCAAATTGAATGTGTATTTGACATGTTTTCTAAAATGCATAAAAGGTTTTACATTTCAATTTTTAGTTAATTACATTATTAAATTATTATGAATTAATGGGCAACTAGGAGGCTGGTTTAGCCGGGCGAAATTGGTGACTAACACCTTTCCATTTTGTACCTAACTCCCGGACCCTATTTCTATTTTAAAACTAGACTTATCGATTCTAAAGAATGAACTAATTCAAGAATTTTCCCTAATAAGAGTGGGGGGCTCCAAAATATAACTCTTATCAAAGTAAGAGAATTTTTTTCCAATGGTTAAACGGGTTTAATAAAGAGAATCATTTTAATAAATAAAATAAAGCAAGCTCGTTCAATTCAATTCTTTCTAATCTTTGGAAAAAAATATGACGTCTTCATCATTGAAACAATAAAGGACGGTTTCGTGGAAGCAAGATAGTTTACCAGACAGTAACAAAAACATCCGATTGAACTAGGCACAGGTTTGTGAAGCAAACAATAATCTTCTCGGCGAAGCCCTAGCAACTCTGAAACAACAACAAATAATCCTTGATTATCTTGGCCACAACAAAGGATTTTTTTTCTATTTGATGTTTGTTGCGTTGGGTTTTTCTCAATCTGGGTTTTTCTCAATCTGTGTTGGGTTTTCCATGGATTGTGTGCTGGAGCTAAAAGAGCCATTTACGGCTCTTTTGTTTCCTTTTTATTTATTTTTTTACTTTTTTAATTATTGTTAATTAACTGGATGTAAATTGACAGCAAATTTACTAATGATCAAAGGGTAATACAAACATTTCTTTTGTGACTGACGAAAATAAAGGTAATTTTAGACGGAGGGAGGTAATTTTAGACAAATGATAATTTAGGAAGGCTTGAGTTAATGTCTAAACATAGGAGTCATGTGTTAATTTCACAATAATATAGGGAGGTGTTTTTTTTCCAAAAAAAAAAAAAATTATAGAAGTAAAAAATGTATTACATTAGCTATTAAAAAAGATTAGTAAAATATTTTTAATTACCTAATTGTATCCAAGAAGCTAAACAACAAAGGCAAACTATGAAACTAAAAATTTAATTCTTCTTCATGAAACATGAATAGCCTAGGCCTAACCAAGTAACCCAACCGACTCCAAATTGTAATCCAAGGATTAAGGATCAGTTACCTACTCATACTTAAAGCTTGGAAGGATGTTGGATAGTTGGAGTGTAGACTGTGCAGGAAAGAAGTTTGTTTCTTCTGTTTTTTCAATATTTCCTTTGTTTTCTTTATTTAGAGAAAATTTCCTTTTTGGGTGTATTTTTTATATAGAGAATTTTACTCTAAATAGTAACTTTGGGATGCAAACCAAGTTAAAAAGGCTAGAATGCCCTTGGAGTGTATTGTGTTTATTTTAGGATTGAAGTTCAACAATCAAAAAAAGTGGTAGGCACAAATATTCCCAGCATTCAATGTATGCATGTTTCAAGGGACAAGTTATCAGCTCACTTTTTCATTTCGTTTTATAGTAACAGTGGTTGTTTATTTATATTTGGCTAGAAAATTAACGTTCTGATATTAAAAGTCAAAATAATTGCCACATGAATACAAAGTTAACCTTATTTCTATATTTGATTAATATATGTCAACTTTTATCATTTTAAATTTGGCCAAAACCATTGATTGCAGGAACGAATATTTGTTAGACTTAATTAAGTTTTGAAAACGATCACATTTTTGTTTTTAAAAATGTAGGTGTGTTAGTTAACGGTTGTGAACTCCTGTAAGCCACTTTGTTGCATTTTTATTAGTGGTCGTGTTCACTCAGTAAGCCATTTTGTGGCCTTGTTATTATTAGATGTGCACTTTTTTAATATTTATTATTTTTTGTGTTAGGTAACGGTTATAAACTTATGTAAGTCACTTTGTGGCATTTTTATTATTAGTTGTGCACTTCTGTGAGTCACTTTATGGCCTTGTTATTATTAACCATTTTCAATAGTTATTGTTTTCTATGTTAGGCAACGATTGTGAACTTTTGTAAGCCATTTTTGCTTATTTATTATTAATCATGCACTTCTGTAACCATCTTGTGACCTTGTCATTATTGGTTGTGTATCCTTTTGAATCCTTATAATGGTTGTACTCTTTATAAATCACTCTATAACTTATTATTATTAGTTGTACTTTTTTGAAAATGTGAAGTTGTCACACATTTTGCTAGATTGTGCACTTTTTTTAAAAAATTGTGGCTTTAAACTCATACTAAAACTAAAATGTAGCTACAGTTTAGTACACTCACAGAAGTTTTCTTCCTTTCAAATTAAAACTTATTAAGAGGCTAAAATACAATAATTGTTATGAGGCCAAATACAGTAATTGTTATTTCCATTTTGAGCACATTTATGTAAACGTTCCCATTGTAATAAAGTGCGATAGAGTTAATAAAGAAGATTTAAAGTGATGCCCAAAAAATGCAAGTAAGCAATAAATGTACTTCTTGGTACTGCCTTTTGTGTCAGCTATTGTTCTCATAATTGATGAAAAAATGAACTCTTTTTAAAGAAATCTTAGACAGAAAAATTCATTTCACTAACTTTCTTAATCTAAGAGTTTTTTCTGTTTTCTCTAAACAAAGAGAACAGAGGGATATATTGTATTACCCAGGTTTTAGCAATTTCTAAAATTTATTTTCATACAATATTTTTTGCTTCTTTTTCAATTCATTCATTAGTTCATGTCTAGATTTATCTAGAACCTTTTGAGTTTTTCTTATCAGATGTTAATTGTGTATTTATTGTAATAATTTTATTTAATTTTGACATAGATTTAAAGATTTCAGGGTCTAGAATTTATTTGTGATTTTGTCAAATTGTAATTATAAATTTGTAATGATGAATTGACCTTTGAAAATGATGATTTTGTATTTCTTGTTGAATGGAAAAAAAGAATGAACTATGAATGGATGATGATGTATTGAGATGTTAGATATTAGATACTACTTCATTACTTTGTCTTATCAGATTAGAATTAGAAATTTTTCTTGAATTTTCTAGAGGCAAAGCCAAGCAATCCAGCTACATTAAAATCTTGAATTTTTTTTTTCTTTTTTCCTTTTCAAATGGTGAAAAATGGGTATAGAAAGGAAAGTTGGAAGTGAGACAAGTATTAAACCAAGTTGTAGGGCTAAGAGTGAGAGAGGGACATATAGATAGCAATAAGGTAAAAAGGAAGAGACATGATGCATGTCACACAAGTGACAAAGCATTTCATTTTTTAATTACACGTTTTTGTAAGTGACAAAGCATTTCATTTTTTAATTACACGTTTTTGTAAGTAATGATGAAAGTTTCTTTACTAGATCACTTTGCACTTGGTTTTCTTATTTTTCGTTTTTGTTTACTATTCTATTTGTTTATAAAAAAATTCTTGAATTTTTCTCTTTAATTAATTAATTCATGTCATGTTGATATTAAATTTTCACTAGGTTATTATTTAATTGATTAATAATTATTTTGTAAATCTCATTAGACATACATTGTATAAGTATAAATATTTAAGGTAATCTTGCTTGCTTGCTTAATTGCTTATTAAACTTAATTGATTGCTTGTTTAATTCTTTCTTTTTTTAAAAAAAAAAAAACCTATATTACTATAAGACAAGCTTCTAATTATTATATTATATTTTTTTTATTCAATGTAGGAACATTATTTGATTATTAGAAAGCATGGAAAGATATTTCAAGCGAAAATCTATTTTTGAACCTGAATCAATATAAGCACCTACTCATGAACAAAAAGATCACGATAGAGAATGTCAAATTCAAAAAGGAATGGCTTTCAGTTTGAGAGTAATAATCTTCTAGCAGATCTAGGATTATGAAAACCAATCATGGATTATCATCTTAATACTCAAGATGAAATTAGGAGAGTATATTTACACAAAGGGCCTTGTCAACCTCATTTTCTTGATTTCATACAAACTTTGCAAGGTAACTTCGTGAAGCGATTTAACCCATCTTGGTTGGAATATAATATTATAAAAGAAGCGGCACATTACTTGTATTATTACCTTTTTAGATCAAACAGCAAAGAACATGGAGGTTGTGGTGATGCTTCTGTAGTGAAAGGGTTTACTAAATGCCTCTGTTGATTGTGCTTGGTTTCTTCTATGATAAGACTTGTCTTTCCGTGGACGTGATGAATCCTGCGATTCTTTAAATCGAAGAAATTTTTTAAAAATTTTAAAGTTTCTAGATGAGCACAGTGAAGATATCAAAGAGTTACTATTGATAAGTATTCTAGAAATTTGAAATTGACATCTTGAGATATTCAAAATGGTATTGTCATTCCTTTTGCTATTGAAACCATCAATATCATCATTAAAGATCTTACTGATACTTTTTTTTTTTATTCTAGTGGATGAAGCCCATGACATATCAACTAAAGAGCAAATGGTAATTGTTATACGTTATGTGAACAAGGAAGGTCAAGTAATTGAGCACCTTTTAGGCATTATACATGTCACAAACTGTACTACTTTATCACTGGAAGGAGCAATTAAAGTATTATATGCCTAACATAAGCTACGCATTTCCAGAATACGCTGCCAAGGCTATGATGGGGTAACTAATATATAAGGGGAGTTTAACGATCTTAAAACTTTAATACTAAAAAGAATGAAAGTGTATTTTATGTTCATTGCTTTGATCACCAACTTTAGTTAGCATTTATTGTTGTTGCAAAAAATCGTGTGTCTGTTGCTTTTTTGTTCACTTTAGTAACAAATGTTATAAATATTATTGGAAGCTCTTTCAAATGACACGACATACTTATAGAGTCTCAATCTATTAAATTTTAAAAGCACTTGAACTTGGTGAACTTAAGAGTGAATAGGGAAAAATAAAGAATCTACTTTGAAGTGGGCTGGAGATACAAGATGGAGTTCACATTATTATACTTTGATTAGCTCAATAAAAATATTTTCTTCTGCATTGGTTTTTTTGAATTTGTCATAGAAAATGGAAAGTTAGAGCAAAGAGTTGAAGTTTGCACTTTATTAGATTCATTACAGTCGTTTGACATTGCCTTTTGTCTTCTTCTGATGAGAAACATATTAGAAATTACTTTTGAATTGTCCTAAGCACTACAACAAAAGAATCAAGATATTCTGAATGCAATGACTTTGATTAAAATAGCTAAACAACGATTGTGAATTATGAGAGATGATGGATGAAAATTTTTGTTAAACGAAGTTTCCTTATTTTGTAAATAAAAATAACTTGGATGTTCTTGACATGGATGATATGCATATCCTTCGAGGACGATCTCGATGCATTGTAGAAAAAATGACAAACATGCATCATTACAAATGGAGCTATTTTATATTGTGATAGATTTACAACTTAAAGAGCTCAATAGTCATTTTAATAAAGTGAATACAGAGTCGCTTGTATGTGTTTCGTGCTTGAATCTAATAAATCTATTTATTGCTTATGATAAGGAAAAAAATGCTCCGTCTTGCTCAGTTTTATCCTATTGAATTTCCATCAGTCCAACTTAGTGTTCTTGGCAATCAAATAGAGATATATATATATATCTATCTCATTGATAGGAAGTCCAATTTTGAGCTTTCAAATATGATTGGAACTGGTGACATTACTGAGAAAATGATAAAGGAAAGAAACATATTTTGTATTCATTAATTTCCGAGCTTATGATTGAAGCAATATGCAAAATAAAAATAATAATAATTCAAGCAAAATAATAGCTTTAAGATTAAGAAGTAAAATGATAAGAAGAAAAGTTTTTGATGTAAAATAATAAGAAACTCTATCGTCAAAGAAAAATAAAATTTTTACTGTGATTTTATATATAAGAACTGAACATTTATATTGATAATCTATAATAAATTGGTATTTAATAATATTCCTAATTGAGTCATAGTTAAATTCTTCATATGTCTTATGTTTTACTATTGGAAGTACAACAACAAATTTAAATAATAAGTACCGATTTTTTAAATTATTTTAACTAAATTATTTTAATTATTTTTTTACAATTGTCAATTATAAGAGTTAACTATAATAGCTAGGTTAGTTGTAGACATCAATTTGTCATTTATTTTTTTGACCTTTTTCTTATTTTATTAATAGTTTTATTTAAAATATTTTTTTGATTTTTTAGTAACTTAAATTAATATAAAATAATTTTATGTAATTTTCTATCAATTGAGTTAAAATATTTTATCTTTTTTCTATTTTGGTTTGTTATTCTTGTTTTATTTACTAATTTATTTGTTATTAATATTTTTATTTTGCAAAAATACTAAGATCCTTTAAAATATTAATTTTTTATTTCATAATAATAAATGACTAAAAACTTTTTTTTTTATTTTATAAAAATATTAAAACTGAATTGAGTTAAAATATTTGCTTTGTTTTTAAATATTAATCTTTTTAATTAAACTCAATATTAATTTTTTATTTTGTTCATTTAATTATTCATAAACTTAGTAGGGATGTTTTAGAAATCTAATATCCCCCATTCATACTTTTATATCAAGAATATGCATTGTACATTGTTACTCGTTAAATACCCGATAAAATAATTACTTGTAATTTATTTTTGTCTATATAGTTTTTTATTAATTTTTCAAAGACAATATGAAAGTTCAATTCAATCATAATTATCACACATAAAAGTTGGTGCAAACCACCACCATATATGTCTAGTATTTGAGAAAATTTTCTAATAATTTTTCTTTACAATAGATTTTTTTTTTCCACCAAATGGAATAGTTATAAAGTTGAAAATAAATATTCATGAACGGTTGATCAAAATCTTACCACGTATAAAAATAAATATTGGTAATCAAATTTAAAAAATTTTTTGTGATAGCACACCAAAATAAAATGAGAACTCTTCAATAGTCAATATCCTTAACAGTAAAAGCAAAAGCGTAAAGTTTTCAACAAACTATTAATAATAAAAATAAAGAAATGCTTATAGTAGCAAAACATTAAAAATAGTTATTTGATAGAATAAATTTTCTGTATTTAAAAATAGTAAATTAAATATTTGTCATTTATTGTTATTTTAATTTTCTGTATTGTGAGTGGACAACTTAATTAATTTTTTCAATTTAATTTAATACTATCATACTGATAATATGATAATTTTTGAAACCTAATCTAATCTAATCATCTAATATAATGCAACTAAAACCTCTAAAATCTAGGTATACGTTATTATATATAAATCTCTACATCCTCCATAGCTAATTGATAACGTCATTCCAATTGCAACACGTAGACACTAGAGACAGAAATACTGCATATTCAACCATCGAGAAGAGACAAAAGCAATGAAAAAAGGAGCTTGGACTGCTGAAGAAGATCAAAAACTGACTCAATTTATAGAAGTTCATAGCACTAAGATGGAAAACTAGCCACTAAAGCAGGTTTCCAATTTACAATGCTTATAGTTTTTGCTTTCTCTTTAATAAAAATATCTGAAATATGTCGTTAACCTCCTTCTGAGAATGATTAGGCTTAATGCATTTTACAAGTAATGTTGTTTCAGGTTGGTGCAATTGAATTGTAAAGTGAGTAAATGTAAGCAAAATGTCATGTAAATATGTTAGGTGAAAATAATATTTAACCCAAAATAATTCAAAAATTAAAAAACAATTTGTTTGGGTAAAACTTTCTGACGCTAACACTCGGATGAATATTTAACTTTAAATCAATAAATAAGTACTTTCGTGATTCCGAACACCAAGATATAGCCTAGTGGTAAGTATATGTACGAAGTGGCAATAGATCTATATTCGAATTTCCTTTCCCAATACTCAAAAATTAATTTCATGATTCCTAAACCTACCATGTTTAAAAGTTTATTAGGTAGAATAGATTCATTGTGTCCTTTATTTCAACCGTATAGTGTAAAAATATATAACTGCTTGAACCATAAGTCACAGGTATTTTTTATATTCGTTTATCAATCAATAATAATATTTTTTTTTAAGGTAATATTAGGATTTCATTAAAAAACTTCAAATCATTACAAATATTACAGAGAGGACATAACCCCTCTCCTAAAGACCAGACATAGAACAAAAACTATAAAATAATTATTGTTCGCTGATCTAATAAGAAATCCTAATAAACAATAGAAGGTGAACTTGAAGAAAATGGATAGATATTCAACAATGATTGATTAGATGAACTCCCCTAATCTTCCATA
Source organism: Jatropha curcas (assembly GCF_041381405.1). NCBI lineage: Eukaryota > Viridiplantae > Streptophyta > Magnoliopsida > Malpighiales > Euphorbiaceae > Jatropha > Jatropha curcas. The sequence goes on from NC_143154.1 coordinate 5,961,756, forward strand.
TATGGCGTAATTATTCATGAATTAGTTGCTTATGACGAACACAAAAGTTTTGAACTACTAAATCCAATGGAGGAACAGGTCGCATTGCTAGACTCCAAAAGATGAAGATCATCGTATAATTGAAAAATTCTCCATAAATTGCAATATTTCCAAATAAACCAAACAAATGCAAACAACAAAACAAAACTCTACAAAAAATAGAGAGATTATAAACTCCATACAAGATGGAGATAAAACACAAACAATAGCAGAAATATATAACATGAATCTATGCCAGAATAGATATAGATCTGTAATTTATTTAACAAAAAACATAAAAATTTGCCCCTAAACTAGAAATATGAGGAGAGGCTATCACAAGAGACAAGAATCAGCTCCTTTCGGTATCTACATGCTTGATTTTGTGTTTCAATAGAGAGAATGGAAGAAAATTTTAATGGTGAAAGGAAATCAATTAATAGTTAAAAATAAAAATATTAATTATCCAAATTAAATTGATATTCATAATTACGAAGCAAACAAAAATATTGTCAATAATTAGGAACACTTTAGATGGAATCCTAATATGTTTATAAAATAAATTAAAACATATCCTTACAAATTAACTATTACGATCTAATCATAATTTCTAACAGAATTGAGATTAAAATAGAAAATTAACATAACCAATAAAATTAAAAGTTTCTAATTAGAATATTACTAAATTATCCTTAATAATACTAATAAAATTAAAAGTTCGAAAGAGCATTTTTAGCGAACTTAAAGTTTCCTTCCTGATAAGGGACTGGACCCCCTAACTTCACCCCAAAAGCTAGCTCGTAGAGAAAGGACTAAACCCAACCTTATACATTAGCCCAGGATGTACTCCGCGGGCGATGTGGGATGCATCATCCCCACCCCTATAAGACCCGACTGCCTCAGTCGGCATTCTGACGAACCCCATGAGACACCGACCCTACGAAGCCAGAGCTCTGATACCAAATGATGAGGGATTAGACACCTAACATCATTCCAAAAGCTAGCTCGTAGAGAAAGGACTGAACTCAGCCTTACACATTAGTCCAGGATGTACTTTGCGGGCGATGTGGGACGCATCACTTCCCTCCCCTCATTCTACTTTTATATATATTAGTCTTTTGTATGACGTGCATTACACGTTGACTGTACTCGTTATATATATATATATATATATATATTGTTTTGTTTAGATTAAAATAAATACAAGTGGTTATTTTATATTGTATTTTGCCATACAAATTACTTGCAATGTTACTTATTATGTACTTAATTCTATTTTTTTATAATGCAGTGATCTTAGAATAAAGTTCAACCCAATCCTTAGACCTAATCTTTCAGTCCATAATTTATAAATGCAGATTTTTAAAATCATAATAGGTGCTCAAAAAGAAAATCAAGTCATCACTCAATCTCCAACCCCCTGCTCTCAATCCCAAATCAATATCTATATACAACTATAACGAAGAATAATAATAAATTATTTTTACTGCTAGGTCAAAGAAAAGAAATAAGAAGATGATCTGAATTGATAATGAAAATCACTTTTATCACAGTGACAATATTATTTACGCAGTGTACCACACAAAGAAATATATGCACATACTCTTAAGTCAAACAGATTTAGGATAAAAGAGAAAAAAATAGAAAATTAAAAATGTTTAACCATCAAGAAACTAATGTGAATTGATAATGGAAATCACTTTGACTACTGTGACAATATTATTTACCTAATGTATTAAATAAAGAAATATATGCACATACTTTTAAGTCAAACAGATTTAGGATATAAGAGAAAAAAATATTAAAAAATAAAAAATATTTAACCATCAATAGGCCATCTATTTATTGCAAAAGAGATATGAATCTCTTACTAAACTAAAATGATAGTAGTTACAAATTATTCAGTAACGAAAAAGAAAATAAAAAATTATTATTAAGAATAAAACTCTTTCAAAACTCACCTTAAAAAAAAAAATGTTTCAATGTATATAGATATATAAATATATCAATAAATATTATATATATTTTAAAATCAAAATTTCAATTGTTTACCATTCCATATTTAATTATATAAATTCTGTTTGAAAATTTACTTTTTAAAAAATATATCCAATCAAATATTACAAACATAAAGAACAAAATATTAATAAAAATAACATACTTTTTTCTCCTTTTTTATCTCTCTCCTAAAAAAATATTATATTATATATGTTCTATTTGAAATTTTATTTTTAAAAATATTTTCAATCATATGATACAAACATAAAAAAAGAATAACTTAAAATTAAAAATAACTTAGCGTCTCTAAGGGCTGGGGAAGCCAGATTTGAAATGAGGCCTCCTACAATACTGGAGAGGTATGCTTCTGCCATTACTTTATTTCAGGTGAGTAGTGAAGCTGTAAAGCTGGAATGGGAGTTAATTAGAAACTTGAACAAGAAGGACTACTTTGAAGAAATAATGTTTATATCCATAACAAGGCTTTCTAGAAAAGATTAATAAAAACAATTTTTTACAAATTTTTTGTCTTTCTCAAAAAACAACCGTGTGGGTCATATCATTTCAAAACAATTCTTAAAGAAAGAAAAAACTTTGATAAAGCATGGTCAATAATTTTTCCTTTAGTAAATTTCTTGACAGGTTCCTAATAAAACACTCTTGCTTTCGTTTTGTTCTTGATTTCTAATCAGGTTCCTAATAAAGCAGGTTCAATCATTCCTCCTTTTCCTAAGAAAAGCAATTCTTCTTTTGCTTTTGCTTTTGCTTTATGCATTTCTTGTCAGGTTTCCCGTAAACATGGTCAATAATTTTTCCTTTACCCAATTTCTTGTGAGGTTCCTAATAAAACACTTCGGCTTTTGCTTTTGCTTTGTAAAGGTAGACCTCTGTTGTGAAATTGCATTATCAGTCTGTGGACATTACTAGCTTGAATTTTTTCATTTTTTTTCTGATAATATCTGAAAATTTAATTTAAGAATATCTGGGTTTTGTTTCGGGAAATGTTGGGTTCAGGAATTAACTTTTCAAGAAAATAAATTCCAGCTAGTTTTATTTTCTAACAAATTACTGATTAAGAAAATGTAAAAATTTGAAATTAAATCTGCCGGCATGTAAACTAACCGTACAAAATCTGATGCTTTCATTGATACAAAATTTTTCAAAGAAATGTTCTGATGCCATAGTGCCATTTAACAAGCATAGTGCCAGAATTCCTGTTGACCTCGTGGCCGAGTTACTTCTATTTCTGGAAATACTTTCCTAAGTCTATCAAGTAACTTCATTAATTCTGTGTACATCGAACGATGCACCTGCAAAGATGAACTACATTAAGATACCTTGAAAACAATAAAATTGAATCGAATAAAGGCCAAAAGAGATTCAGAAGTACAACAACAAGCTCAATATATACAAACTAGCTTTCCTAGATAAATATATTCACTTGTGAGTTGTGACACTATACCTTGGATGAGAAGAGGCGTGGCAGTGGTTCCACCGCAGCATCAACACCAGTCGCTATTCAAAGTGAAGAATGCAGGGCCTGCACATTAATCAAATTAAAAGGTCAGTACAAATTATATATATCTAAGCATAAGATATTTATTATAAGAAATTTAACTCACAACTATACTGACCTATGAACAGCAAAAATCATCAGCACTAGCAGTTAATCACAATTTTGAGTTCAGATTTCCACAGCTTATAAGAATTGCGAATGGAAATCACAAGAAACCCAGATAATTAAACAAGTGCACACATAGATAAACCTCACCTGTTAATTTCAGAACATAACAACAATAAGGAGCACCCTCTGAGCTAATAGGGAAGCAACAAAACACGAGGCCTTTTCCTTCCCTTAACAAAAAGTTAGCACCTCAACCTCCAGGCTAGCCAAAATCTAACTCTTAAATCACAAAATTTCTTTCAAACAAACAGGTTCTTAAAATCACTGTTGAGAAAAAATTACGCAAAATCCCTGATAAGTCAGATTTATGAGGGAGCAAGATAATAACACACACAATTTGATAACGGAGTTCGACCAATCTTGCCTACGTCTCCGGATTGCCACAGATCTTTTATAGGAGAAAAATAAATAAAGTGTTTACATACACTCACAACCTTCTATCCAAGAATATCTGAAAAATTAAGCTTAATTTTTCTTCTTAGATAATCTCTCTATGTTTCTCACTTGCAATTGCTCTCACTCTCTCATTTGCTAATCTGCTTGTTGGTGTGTTTGTGAGCTGCTAACTTCTCCTATTTATAGGAGAAGAGGATGTGTAAAATTATGCGTCCACCGCCTAACTTTCCAAAGCCGTGTGCTTCTTTTCCTTTGCAAGCCACCAATTTAGAATTTCTTCTCCTTTTTTTCTTTCTTTTACACATGTGGTTCCCATTTAAATGGGCACACCACTACCAGGCCTTTTCCTTCCCTTAACAAAAAGTTAGCACCTCAACCTCCAGGCTAGCCAAAATCTAACTCTTAAATCACAAAATTTCTTTCAAACAAACAGGTTCTTAAAATCACTGTTGAGAAAAAATTACGCAAAATCCCTGATAAGTCAGATTTATGAGGGAGCAAGATAATAACACACACAATTTGATAACGGAGTTCGACCAATCTTGCCTACGTCTCCGGATTGCCACAGATCTTTTATAGGAGAAAAATAAATAAAGTGTTTACATACACTCACAACCTTCTATCCAAGAATATCTGAAAAATTAAGCTTAATTTTTCTTCTTAGATAATCTCTCTATGTTTCTCACTTGCAATTGCTCTCACTCTCTCATTTGCTAATCTGCTTGTTGGTGTGTTTGTGAGCTGCTAACTTCTCCTATTTATAGGAGAAGAGGATGTGTAAAATTATGCGTCCACCGCCTAACTTTCCAAAGCCGTGTGCTTCTTTTCCTTTGCAAGCCACCAATTTAGAATTTCTTCTCCTTTTTCTCTTTCTTTTACACATGTGGTTCCCATTTAAGTGGGCACACCACTACCAACTTTGACAATCTCCCACTTGAAGACTGATTTCAATCTATCTTCATACATCAATCATGCGGCAATCTTCTCTAGTCTGTTATTCTAGCAGGCCAACTGAAGTCGAGCACAACTTCAGTTTGTCAATGGTCACCACCTTTGTTAACATGTCAGCTGGATTCTTGTTTCCTTGAATCTTCTCTAAGTTTAGCACATCATTCTCAAGCAGAGACCTGATGAAATGATATCGAAGACCAATTTGTTTTGTTCTAGAATGGAATGCTGAATTCTTTGCCAAATGTATTGCACTTTGACTATCACTATACAAAACATTCTTTTCCTGCATGAATCCCAACTCTGTTAACAAACCTTGAAGCCATATCATCTCTTTGCTGGCTTCTGTCACTGCGACATACTCAGCTTCTGTGGTGGATAGAGCTACAATATTTTGTACTTGTGACATCCAACAGACAACTGTAGTACCCACAGTGAAAATATAACCTGTGGTGCTTCTTCGGTGATCAACGTTGCCTCCATAGTCCACATCTACATAACCTTCTACTTTTAGTTCTCCTTTACCAAAGTTCAAACACTTCTCAATAGTGCCTCGTGTACCGCTTCCCAATGAGCTTTCCCTGGATTTGACATATACCTGCTAACAACTCCCACTGCATGGCCAATTTCTGGTCTCGTACAGACCATCGCATACATCAAACTTCCTATGGCTGAAGCATAAGGAATTTTGGCCATATCTTTTCTCTCTTCTTCTATCTGAGGGGACTGGTCCTTGGATAGGCAAAAATGCTAGCCAAGGGTGTGCTGACCAAATTAGCTTCGTTCATGTTGAATCTTTGCAATACACGATTGATGTACTCCGCTTGAGATAATTGCAACACCTGTTTTTGCTTATCTCTCGTGATTTGCATTCCAAGAATCTTTTTCGCTTGACCTAAGTCCTTCATGTCAAATTCTTTTGACAATTGCTTCTTCAAGTTTTTGATTTCGTTTATATTTGGTCCTGCTACTAACATAAAGTAACAGAATGATATAATTAGTCTTAAACCTTTTGAAGTAGCAACAATGGTCGGCATTGCACCTCTGGAAACCTTCTCTGTGCATTAAGCCGTCAAATTTGATGTACCATTGTCTTGGGGCTTGCTTCAAGCCATACAAGCTCTTCTTGAGTTTGCACACCATATTCTCTTTTCCTTTTTCTGAGAATCCTTCTGGCTGGTACATGTATATCTCCTTATCCGAGTCTCCGTGAAGAAACGCTGTCTTTACGTCCAACTGCTCAAGGTAGAGCCCTTCACTGGCAACAATACTCAACACAGACCTGATAGTATTGAGTTTTACAACTGGTGCAAATATTTCGGTGTAGTCAACTCCTTCCTTCTGCTAGAACCCTTTGACTACCAGTCGAGCTTTGTATCTATTGGAACCATCATGTTCCTCTTTCACTCGATACACCCATTTGTTGTGAAGTGCCTTTTTTCCCACGGATAACTCAGCTAGTTCCCATGTTTGATTAGAGATTAAAGACTTCATTTCGTCTTTCATGGCAAGCTCCCACTTACTGGCATCTGCCGTTTGACATGCTTCCTCAAAGCATTCAGGTTCTCCTCCATCTGTTAATAACAAATAATTCATATATTTTCTGTTAGGCTTTGTAGGACGTTCAGACCTTCTTAAAGCTTTTGGAGGAGAAGTTTGTGGTGTGTCAGTGGATTCCTCCATTTGGGGATCTTTAACTAACTCATTCGGCAGACTTTTTGAGATATCGTCCACCTCTGCAAATACTGGCCCACTCTGCTCTGAGTCGCTGGCAACTGTGTTATGTTTGTTCTTGTACATCATTCTTTCATTGAAGACTACATCTCTGCTGCGGATCACTTTCTTATTTTCTTCATCCCAGAGGCAGTATCCAAACTCATCTCCGCCATAGCCGATGAAAATGCATTTTTTAGATTTAGGATCAAGCTTATTCCTACCATGATCACTTATATGCATATATGCTACACAACCAAAAACTCTTAGGTGTGAGAGTTTTACTTCTTTTCCACTCCATACCTCTTCTGGTATTTTGTGCTCCAATGGTACCGATGGACCTCGGTTGATCAAGTAAGCTACTATGTTGACTGCTTCTGCCCAGAACTGCTTTGGTAAGCCTGATTGTACACGTAAGCTTCTAGCTTTTTCTGTCAATGTTCGATTCATGCGCTCAGCAACACCATTGTGTTGAGGCGTGCCTGGCACGATTCTCTCCATTTTGATTCCATGTTCATAACAGAACTTTTTGAATCTGGTGTCTTCATATTCACCACCATTATCGGTTCTGAGCTTTTTGATCTTCAATCCTGTCTCATTTTCAACCATAGCTTTCCAAATTTTGAAAGTTTCAAATACTTCTGACTTCTATTTTAGAAAGTAAACCCATACCTTCCGAGAGTGATCATCAATAAAAGTCACAAAGTAGTGTTTTCCACCAATGGATGAGACAGTAGTTGGTCCCCACACATCGAAGTGAACAAGCTCAAGTTTCTCCTTCTTTTGGGTTCTTCTATTTGTCTAAAAGCTAACTCTTTTCTACTTTCCAAATATGCAGTCTTCACGCATGTCAATTTCAATTGACTGAAGACCTGGTGGTTTTCCCTGTGAGTGTAGAACCTTCATTCCCTTTTTACTCATATGGCCAAGCCTTTGATGCCATAGATTGGGAATTTCACTGTTTGCTGTAACAGCATTGGAATAGCTTGCTCTTCCTGTGCTTTAAAGAGTACCACTCTTACTGCCATGAGCAACCATCATTGCACCCTTTGTAATCTTCCAATTATCGTCGTGGAAGGTTGTTGTGTAGCCGTCGCTGGTCAACTGGCCTACTGAGATTAAGTTCTTTCTCAGGTCAGGAATATGCCTGACATCCTTCAACTCCCATGTAGACCCATTTAACTTAATCTTCACTACTCCTTTACCAACAATATTACATGGTTGGTCATTACCAAGGTATACTTTTCCAAAGTTTCCGGGGGTATACCTTTCAAGGAGTTCTTTTTGTGAAGTTGCATGGAATGACGCACCGGAGTCTAAAACCCAAGACTCCTACTTGCTCTCCAAAGAGCATATAAGTGCATCATCTTCTCCTGAGGTGGAAGCAACATTTGCCTCTAACTTCCCCTCCTGGTTCTTAGGTGCATTTTTGCACTGATTTTTGTAGTGCCCAGTTTTTCCACAATTCCAACATTCGATGGTCTTTGTGCTACTGAAATTGCTGGGATTCCTAGATTTGGACCTCCTATCCTTTGATTTGCCGCGGTAGTTCGATCTATCGCATCCATTCCCTCTGGTTGAATTTCTTCCTCTTGATTCTATATGCAAGACTGAAGAAGTTGAAGGTTCACCTGACTTTCTCCGTCGGATCTCTTCACTGAGAACCAGGTCACGAACATCGTCAAATTTTAAATTATTGCTTCCGGACGATCTACTCACAGCTGTGACAGTAGCATTCCAACTTTCTGGTAGGGAAGACAAAAGTATCAATGCTCCTACCTCTTCATCAAATTCAATTCCAACTGAACTCAATTGGGTTGTCACTATATTGAGTTCATTGAGATGTTGGGCCACCAATGCGCTTTCCACCATTCGTAGATTGAATAACTGCCTCATCAAGTGAACTTTGTTTGCGGCCGAAGGCTTTTCATACATACTGGAAAGAGCCGCCATAAGACCCGCCGTGGTCTTTTCTTTTGCTATATTGAAGGCAAAATTGCGGGAGAGGGTTAAACGAATAACGCTGAGTGCTTGTCTGTTTAGAAGATTCCAATCTTCTTCCTTCATAGCCTCTAGCTTCGTTCCGGAGAGAGGTTTGAAAAGACCTTTCTGATACAGATAATCCTCTATCTGTATTTTCCAAAAGCCAAAATCTGCACCGTCGAATTTTTCAATTTTCGACTTTCCTTCATCTGCAGCCATTGCTCCCACTCGAGTCTGACTCCGCCTTAGTATACGTGAATAGTAGCTGTGAATAGTAACAGTATACGTGAATAGTAACTATAAGCGTAAATAGTAATCGTACACGTAAATAGTACTATACGTGAATAGTAATAGTACTATGTGTGAATAGTGCTCATCAACAGTAACGCTAATAATACTATTCACCACTAAGTTGATACTACAATGTCTTTTCGAGCGGACAGCACTGATGGACTCGTCGTAATTTTCTCTTCGTCGTGGTACATTTATTTTTAAAATATATCCACGGATCCGGTACTGCTATCTGACCGGCTGGACCTACCGAAACCTTTGGCTCTGATACCAGTTGTTGGGAAAAAATTACGCAAAATCCCTGATAAGTCAGATTTATGAGGGAGCAAGATAATAACACACACAATTTGATAACGGAGTTCGGCCAATCTTGCCTATGTCTCCGGACTGCCACAGATCTTTTATAGGAGAAAAATAAATAAGGTATTTACATACACTCACAACCCTCTATCCAAGAATACCTGAAAAATTAAGCTTAATTTTTCTTCTTGGATAATCTCTCTATTCTTCTCACTTACAATTGCTATCTCTCACAATTGCTCTCACTCTCTCATTTGCTAATCTGCTTGTTGGTGTGTTTGTGCTTGTTGTTGTGTTTGTGAGCTGCTAACTTCTCCTATTTATAGGAGAAGAGGATGTGTAAAATTATGCGTCTACCGCCTAACTTTCCAAAGCCGTGTGCTTCTTTTCCTTTGCAAGCCACCAATTTAGAATTTCTTCTCCTTTTTTTCTTTCTTTTACACATGTGGGTCCCATTTAAATGGGCACAGCACAACCAACTTTGACAATCACAAAGTTTAGTTTACAAGGAAAGACGAGAACAAAGTCTTCAGTGGGAAAATATAGAAGAAAATGAAAGGAAGTGATGGAGAAAGTTATATCAAATAATTTATATACCACCAAAAAAAAATTAAACTTGTTGTTATGGTTTGTTGTATTGAAGAAGAAACGGTGGGTTTTAGGAAGAGTAATGCAATTAAGTGAAACCGTGCATTTTTTATAAAAATGACAAATCAACAATTATCAATTAGTTTGTTGGATTGCTGTTAGTCAATTTGTTACCAGTGCTGATCAGTTGGTTACAGGTGTTAAGTTGGTTATATACCAGTTAATCAATTTGTTGCAATTAGTTTTATGTCATGATTGATCCTCAATAAGATTCTCTCAATTCTTTCTCGATTCTTCTTCTTCTCTCTTCTTCTTTTCTCTGTTATTTCTATTCTCAATTCTTAGAGTTTATCAACTGGTATTAGAGCCCATAATCCTCGGCCATGGGTACTGATGGAATCACAACAAGAGTTCAAGAGGCTATTCGAAGGGAATTAGCTCTCTTAGTTACAGAATCTGAACAAAGGCAAGAAGTGAGGTTACAGAGGGCTTAAAACCGTAAAAGATTAAGATTTTTTTAGAATACTCCTTAGTTTGTGGAGTAATTTATGGGATATTTTGTTTTTTGATTGAAAAGGAATGGTTCATCCACTTACTTTTGTAATCTTTTATTTTGTATTAGTTAGGGAGTAGGTATGACTGTGCTGGAATGTTTTGTAAAAATCTCTTATATATTGACTAATTAAAAGGAATTTCCATTCGTTTTTTGACATTGTCCTACCTGCTAAACAACTCTTCTCTCTTCTCTTTTATTTTTCAAAACTATGAAAAATTAAGAAAAACCCTTATTGCTGGTTTAAGCTATCAACAAATTGAGATTATGGGAAGAACTAGATTAGGTAATTCTTCAACTCATGTCACTGATAATACGGCAGATCATAACACTTGTTATGCAATTTTTCTACCTATAGACAAATCAATGCAAATAATACCAAAACAATACAAATAAGAAGATAGTAATTTCCTTTCCTATTTCATATGGAATTTTTTCTACTTTTAAGCATGCCTAATAAAAATCTCAGGGTTTTAATGTAGTTGGAGTTGGCAGGGGTATTTTCAAAAAAACAGTATTTTAACAAACCAAAAAGTAATAATAATAAAAAATCACATCATCTTCCAACTAGCATTTTATAACCATTAGAAGAGAGAGTTGAGTAATCTTTTTTTTTTTTTCTAAAATACCCTTCCCAACCCTATAAATGACTAGTTTGAAGGGATATTTCAGTGAAAAAAAAATTATATTTTCTATAAATAGCTAAATTATTCATTTGTAATTTTACAAATAATTCTCAATTTACAATTCTCCCATCTTAATTATTATCAAAATTAACTTTTGAAATGGAGAACTCTTCTCTCCCACTCCTGGCCTCTTCCAAGGTTTTAGACTAGTGTACTCATAGTAGTGAAAGAGTTAAAATTAGAGAGGATCAAAAGTTTGTGCAGTAGCTGGAATAGGTAGTGATATAGTAGTTGGAATAGGTACTGACGATCATCCAGCAGAACCCAACTTTGAAGCAAAATGCAAATGTTCTTTTCGAGATGTAATGATGCAAGAGTCTAGGTGAAGGATACCAATCACGATGATTAGGATGATGAATCTGAAGGAGAATATAATTTAGGTGATGATCCTGAGTGTCCTACCATCTGAGTTTCTAAATTAGAGAAGGTGGTTTCATGTGTGAACCCCTACCCCAAATATCATTCCATATGAATGCATGTGATTAAGGGCAGAAATGCACGTGAATGTATGAGTCGCCACCTTGTTTAATTATTTTCGGGTAAACTAGGAAAAACCCTAAGTTGACTCCAATTTTAATTAACTTAATTATTAGATTAATTATCCCAATGTCTAAGGCATAATCTACGAACCCGAGGTGGATCCCGAGACTATGTCATACTGATGAACTAACCAAAATAATGAATGCTTTGCAGGGTAAATGATGTAATTAGACCAATGAAAAATATTTATGTGATTTCGACTTGCCGCTCGGGGTTAAATCCCAAACGTGCCTACGTACTTCCGTTTGAATGGAAGATCAAAGTCAACGTAGTTCGATAGGCCTTTTTAAAAGGGCTTTGAATGGGTATGCTTTATGCATGAGTGTGTGTATGCTTTGTGCATTTTGTTTAGGCATTTTGCCAAAGATTTGATTGATTTTTAGGCATTTGATGCCAAAAACGTTGATTTTAATGGCTTTTAGCCAAAAAGATTGATTTAGGCAATTGTTGCCAAAAGATTTATGTGATTTAGGCGATTGTCGCCAAAATGCTTGATTTTAAGGCTTTTAGCCAAAAGTTTGATTAATTTAAAGGCTTTTAGCCAAAAAGAATGATTTAGGCAAATTGTTTGCCAAAAACATGATTATTTAGGCGATTGTCGCCAAAATGATTAATTTAAGGCTTTTAGCCAAAATAAGTTGATTAATTTAAGGCATTCTGCCAAAAAAGGTTGATTTAAGCGATTTGTCGCTGAAAGTAGTTAATCTAGTTTATAGGCAATGTGTTTATCAAAAATTGATTAACTGGGTTTAGTTCATGTACCTAATTTAATCGACGGCCACTTCTTAACTCCAGGTTAAGCTCCTCGTTAAGGGAAAATTAATTAATTTGATTTTAATGGCCACTTAACAAAGCAAGAAAGCAATTAAAGCTAAACTAAAAATGCAGAAAAGCAGTAAAGAATCGCAAAGAGCGTAGGGGAGAAGGAGCGTCTGTCAACACAGGCTGAGTGAGTTGAAAGGTCACACCGGGGCTGTATTTATAGGCCAAACAGACTGTTTCGGCGGCTGGGCCGCCGGAGCTCGGCGGCCGCTGCCGGTGGGGGCAGCCGCAGCCGCCGGCGATAGCGGCTACCGCCGCCGTGAAGGGGGGCCGCCGCCGCCGCAGCAGCCGGCGCACTTTCTAGGTTTACGTTCCGGAGGCTTTTCCGGGAGTTTCGGACCTCCAAAAAATATTCCGGGACCAGTTCCGCGATCCTCGCGACGTTCCGAACGTTTTAAGTACCATATTGGCATACCTCTGGTAAATTTCCAAAATGGCCTCTGGTCCGGCCGAACTGTTTGCAGTCCGGGAAAACTGGCTCTTTGAGCCTCAAAATTTGAGTATTCACATCATGTCAACCATGAAAACAAACTTTTATAGTTAAAGTATTGGGATGTTTGATTGGGTTTAACTTCCTTCACAAGAGACTTAAGACTTTATGGGCCTTGAAATCGCCACTTGTATGATTGATTTAGTCAATAGATATTTTATGCTACGATTCTCGAATCAAAATGAGTATGAACATACTCTCTTTGGAGGACCTTGGATGATGGCTGATCATTACCTCATTGTTCACTAATGGCAACCTAATTATGATCCGGTACATGCTACTATTGATAGGGCTATGGTATAAGTACATATTTCTAACCTCCCAATTGAATATTATGCTAAGGGCTTCTTATTGAGGTTAGGAGGATTAGTATTCCCATTTGAGCAGATGAAACTACTTTAGATGCAATAGGGGGAAAGTATACCAAGCTCTATATGGAGGCTAAGTTTTCTAACCATTATTATCCAAGTTCAGGTTACCCATGTGTATAAAAAGGATTGAATATGAAGGTATACATCAAATTTATTTTTCTATGGGTGCTATGTTCATATGAAGGAGGTGTTATACTTTAATGGCCTCAATAGAGAACAAAGGTGAGTTCAACCAGACATCAAGACAATGCTCCTCCAACTAGCTAGTGATATTAATGTTAATTTTCGGCCATAAAAAACGACAACGCTTATCCTGGCTGAGATAGTGAATAAGTTTAGGCCTTAGATGTTAGCGAAGAAAGAGAGAAAAGATATTCTAGAAAGCGGGAAAAGATATGCTGGAAATCAGCATTTTTACATCAAAAAGAAGTCAATGTGTTTAATACTCCTAATGTTGTGCGGAAGCTATTATCGAGAATCAAGTAACTATTAGTGTTGCAGGATCTTGTTCTCCAATTTTAAATGATCAAAGTTTTGATAATGATTTAAATAATCAAAATGTTAATAATGATTTGGGGGTGATAATAGCATAGGTTTACCACACAAGGTATTACGGAGGGCCAATATAAACTTGCATCTAGTACTAAGGCTTCGTTTGTTTTCGTAAAATAACTTGTACGGAAATATTTTCCACAATTTTCTATTCTTTGAGAGCGTTCAGGAAAATAAGTCAATAGAAAATATTTTCCTAGTCAAAGAAAAATCAAGTCATTTTTAAGGAAAATGACTTTCCATCTTTAAGAGAATGAAATATTTTTCGGATATTAACAAATTTATTATAACCTTATAAATCCATATATTTTAATTTATTAATCATCGGTAGACACTACTACCAATCACTATTCACCATTGGCTATTATCGGTCACCGCGATTTTCATAATTTACCTTTTTTCTTTTGCGTTCTTCTCATATTTAACAATAAAAATTTTTAAAATACAAAATTTTTAATATTAATAATATTTTTATAGTATTATGAGTTAAGAGTTTTAATATTTTTAACTGATTTTCAATATTGCAACCAAACAAAAGAAAATAAATCATTTGGAAAATATTTTTTTTAAAAAGTATTTTTCTCAAAAATATTTTTTAGAGGTACATTATTATTCGAAAACAAACACAGCCTAACACTCAAAAAAAGGCCCAATGTAGTTATTTCAAATATGCCTAATGATCTGAAAAAGCGCTCTCCTCAGTCCATTGGGCTTCAGCCCAATCTCCAAAACCCGAGCAAAATAGCAATGCCGAGTTAGTTCGGAAACCTGTTGCGAAAATGTAAAGAAACGTTATATGTATAATACTCTACAGCGCTTCCCTATTAATTACTTGCAGGTTATGTTAAAGTCTACGCCATTGAGTATTAACCATTGAAATATTTCTACATTCTTATGTAAAATTTTCAAGCATTTCCTTATGTAATTTCATTCAAGTAGTTACGTACAGTAGGCTTGTGCAGTTAGACAAGGTCCAGCCTTACATTGGTCAAGGCCCCAAATATGGGTCGTGACAGTGTATTTCACTCATAGAACTACATGAGCTAGCGAAGGACATAGAACGCACATCCAACCAGTCAAATACTTCCATGCTTGGGTCAGGAATGATGACTCCATATTTTTCACACCACTTTGATATCAATTCCTTCATGGCTGTGTTTGGAGTGAATGATAGATGTGCCAGTTTCACTTTTGTTCTTGGACATATTTCATTACCTTCGTCAAACCAATTTTGTATGAACACCCTCTCAAATGTTTGTCCGGAAGAAATGACGACAGGATCAAACATCAATCTCCTAGATATCGGGCACTTGAATTCCTCAGGGAGCGTATAGTTCGTCAGAAAATCAATTTGAGCCTCAAACTGCTCAAGTCCTATTTCAAATTCTTCTTCACCATATGAACTACATATAAACTCACTGCGTCCAACAGATCCTCCAGGCTCAGGTTTAGGATTCTCTATTTGCTCTTCCATAATCATGTTTCCATACTTTTTCAACAGATATAAAAGGTAATTCAGGATCTTCTTGGTAGACTCATCGTGACCAACTTTATCTAACTGTTTCCTGATTGATCTTTCCTCTATTTGTATGGCCTCTGGAGATTTAATAAAAAGACATGAAGCAGCAATCTGCAGTGCTTTTATTTCAGGATCTTCCACTGAATCAGATGGAGAAACGCCCTGCAGAATCAGTTCACGCATAGCCTTACCAGCCTCTTCATCAGAAGAGACCAGCATAAATTTTGCTGCATTTAGATCATTGATAATTTGAGAGATCTGCAAATGAAAGTTCATTAGCAATTTTACCAAAGAACTGATGCTCCATAACACAAGTATGATAGAGAAATTACAAAAATGGAATTGAGCTGATTTAAAAAGACTTCCGCTGGTATTTATTTTCCTATAAACTAGAATCTCAAACACTAAATAACAAGTAAACTAGCATAGACAACAGAAAGGAATGGGGGCACCTGCAACATGGACAAAAGGGATTCAGGGGTTTCATTTGTTACTAACATTTAGATTATATGTAGATGATCTAGGATGAAGGAGTTAGATTTCATGTTCTGTAATTTGAATTTCAGCAACCACCAATCAGACTGTTGCAGAAAACTATTCCAGCACTAATTGCATCCCCATTTTCAGGGGAAAAAATCACAAAAACCAAGAGATATGACAGGATACCACAAACATTATTGTTATCGACACAAGGAAATAAACATGTTGAGGCACGAAAAACTATGGAATTGTTAGACATATATATGTATATGTAATTTCAGGTTCTGTAATTTTCTCATTGAATAGTGTCTATCAGCCATAATACCATCCACTAGAGAAACAAACAAAAGAAAACTTTGTTCAAAGGAATGTAATTTGACAAACCTCAGCAGCCAATAAAGTTGGAACCATATCTTGAAGATGGGATAATCTTTGTTCAAAAGTGTTCCTCAATCTTTGACATCTTGACAGCATATCTTCTCCTATTATTACCTAAAAGTGATGCAAGAAGCACTATCAACCACAAATTAATCGATAAAGTGCATATATTAATAGTACTGATGCTGGGGAGTAAAAGGAAAGGAGGAAAAACAAAATTAATCATTCCAATTTCTACATAAAAATTTTGATGTTTCAGAGGACGAATATCCCAATAACAAAATACGATGAAGGAAAATCCATCTGGAAATCACATTGGTCTTATGAAATTTAAGGATAAAACAAAATGTCGAGATAAGAATAGGCATACGTAGCATTTATAACTGACACGGATGTATGCATACTCATGAATCAAGGAATGATGAGTTTTATGAACATAGTTACCAAAAACAGTTTACTAGACTCGCAGCAGCTCTGAAGAATCTGCATGGCATTCTCAATACTGAAATTTAAAGAGCATAGTGCCTGAATTCCCGATGAGACTCGTGGCCGAGCTGCTTCTATTTTAGGAAATACTTTTCCAATTCTATCGACGAGTTTCATTAACTCTGTGCACATTGAACGATGAACCTGCAAAGATGAACTACATTAAGATACCTTGAAAACAATAGAATTCATTCAAATGAAGACTAAAAGAAATTCAGAAGTACAAAAACAAGCTGCAACACAAACTCCCTTTACTAGTTAAATCATAACCCACTCGTTTGTCATCAAAAGGAAAACATGACATAAACAGTTAAAATGCAACGAGGCAAACTTTCTTCATAATCCTAAGCTCACATTAAATGACAAAAACTCTACACCACCATAAAGGGAACACATTTTATTGTAAATCTTACTTTAATTCATTCAGAAAGTACATTTTTATGCCAGAAAGATGAAAGGATGATCTAATAAATTTTGATCTGAAAATATTCCATATTAAACGATAATATGGCAGACAATACAACTGAATAGCATATTTAAAGTTAGATTATTCGAGCAGCACCAAATATATTGACTTGCGACACTATACCTTGAACGAGAAGAGGCAAGGAAGTGGCTCCACTACATTATCAACATTAGTCCCCATTCAAAGTGAAGAATGCAGGGCCTGCACATTAATGAAATTAAAAGGTCAGTACAGCTAAATAGAAGTATAATATATAGTATAAGTCTAAGCATAAGATATTTATTATAAGAAAGTTAAATCACAACTATACTGACCTATAAACAGCAAAAATCAACAGCACTAGCAGTTAATCACAAGTTTTGAGTTCAGAATTCCACAGCTTATAAGAATTACTTGTCGTCTTAACTTGTTTGCCAATGAAAATCACAAGAAACCCAGATAAATAATCAAGCGCACGTACAAATAAGCCTCACCTAGTAATTTGAAAACATAAACAACAATAAGAAGCACCCTCTGAGCTAATAGGGAAGCAAAAAAACACAAGGTCTTTTCCTTCCTTGCAGGGAAAAAAAAAAAAAAAAAATTTATCACCTCAACCTCCAGGTTAGCCAAACTCCAGTTCTTAAATCACAAAATCTCTTTCAAACAAACTGGTCCTTAAATTCAGATTAACCACAAGTTTTGAATTCAGATTTCCAGGGCTTATAAGAATTGCTTGTGTTAAGTTGTTTGCGCATAAAAATCACAATAAACCCAGATAACTAAACAAGTGCATACACAACTAGGCCTCACCTAGTAATTTGAAAACATTTATAACTACAATAAGAAGTACCCTCTCAGCGAATACAGAAGCAACCAAACACAAGGTTCCCTTAACAAAACGTTAGCACGTCAACCTCAGGGTAGCCAAAATCCAACTCTTAAATCACAAAATTTCTTTCAAAAAAAAAAAAAAAAAAAACAGGTCCTTAAAATCACATATTTTGATTTACAAAGAAAGACCAGAAAGTAGGTTGATTCTCAGGTCAACAAAGTCTTCGTACGAAAATGAGAAGAAAAGGAAAGGAAGTAAGTGACGAAGAACGTTGTATCTAATAATTCAGGTAGGACGAAAAAAAAAAAAAAAAAAAAAACAAATAAAATTGCCCTGGCTACCAAACCTATGCAAATGTTCCTTTCCGATTTGCTATGCAATTTTTCTACTTTTAAGCATGTCTGATAACAATCCCGAGGTTTATTGTTGTTAGAGGTGGCGTGGGTATTTTTGGAAAATAAAAATCAACATATCTTTTTCCAACTAGCATTTTAGTAATCTTTTGCGGAAATTACTTGACTTTTTTTTGCTTCTTTTTCTATTGTTTACAAAAATACTTTTTTTTTAAAAAAAAAGACTAGTTTGGACAGGGATGATGACACGCATTAGAGATGGGGCAATTGCGCCTTCTTTTTTGCCCTCCTTCTTTATGAAAAAAAAAAAGGATAAAGAAAACGTCTTCTTTTTTATCAGCAAAAAGATTAAATTTTATTAACTTATAATGTCCAAAAAAAACTTAATTTATCCAAATACTATAACACTGACTTAAGCCTCCCTAAATTGTCATTCTATCACATAAGCAACTCTTTCCGTCCTAAATTTTCATTTTGTCGCATAATCAACTTTTTTCCTCCAAAATTACCAACCCCTTCCATCTAAAATTATCCACCAACTCGTTTCATCTAAAATTATCTAAAATTTTCATTAGTCTACCTCAATTTATATGGTCAAAAGAGAGAAAAAATAAAAGACAATTTTATCCTTATAACCACTTATCCTTAATCTTGATCCCTAACCATATTCACACCACCACTGCCACCACCGTCTCCTCCACCGTAATAATCACTACCTACACAAATAACGTCCATTTCAATTTGTCAAAACTCTCAATATTACCTATTATTGATAACTTGCAAATGCAAAGCAAAAGCTAACATCACCATCACTTTCACTTTCGTCCTCCCGGACAAATCAAAAGAGAGAACTTGGGTGCGCTCTTCAAATTGAAAGCTCCGATGTGGAAAGCGTCCTGAAGTGCTATGTAAGTAGGTATCGTCAAACGGGTCACAGACATTCCCGAATCAATAATCACTTCTCCATTTTCAGTCTAGTTTGTGATACAGCTGAATCAACTGTACACTTAAATTTTTCTCTAAAAAGGTTCAGTGATGATACAACATTTTTTCGCATAAAATTGGATTAGATTTCCGATCGCCCTGGTTTTTAAACCGATGGTCCGTGGCTGAGATTACTGATGTGTTTAACTATTTTTACTTTTTTAGGTAACTAAGCGTTTCGCAACGAAATCGAACCTGAAAAGTGTGCATGGCCTGCTTGGTACACTTTTCGGTGCACCATCTCGTTTTGTGTGCCACTCGATCTGATTTTATAAAGTGGGCTCAGTCCCGTTGTGGGGGCCCAACAATGGCATTTTTGCCACGTTAGCCCTAAAATTGGGCTACCCACCCTCATTTACCTATAAATAGGCATTGGGGGTGTGTTAAAAGGGGGGATTCTTTTGGAAACAAGGAAAATTCATGCATTTTTAAAACTCAACCAAAGAAATCTGAAGGCAACTTGTGTTAAACCTTGGATTTGAATTGAGAACTTGTTGTTAATCAATCAAAAATCCCTTGTAAACAATCTAGAATCCTAAAAACACAAACCCTAATCTCGAATCTCAGATTTTTGGATCAAAGACCAAGTGTTGGATTTCTCTTCATCCATTTTTGAGCAAATCATCAAAGAAATGACAAAAGGTAGTTCTTGAGAACCTTTAAACGCTTTCTTCATCTTTTTCTTTGCTTTTTCGGTGTTTAAAACACTATTTCTGGGTCTGATTGTGAGAGGAACCTAGGATCAACCAAACAGGGGCTTCTGCACCTCTATGGCGCGAGGCCAACAGTAGTGGCGTGCACCACTATATGTGGCATGCGCCAATTCCTTGTGGCTCACGCCACAAGTGCCCTGAATCCTCTTATTTTTTGCCTAATAAATATTCCGATTCGGTGATCCTCGGGCCAAGCTCCGACCTTAAAAGGTTAATGATGCGTATTAGGTCATATATAGATCAAATAAACAAATGAAACTTGATTGAGAGCAATAATTGGTGGATATGTTCATCCTTGTAGGAGGAACATCAAGATCATGAACTCAAATCTTGTTAAAACCTTTAAATTTTTATCATTTAATTATTGTCTTTTACTTTATTAGCACTTTATTATTTCTGTTCTTTATTATTTTGTCCTTTAAATTCTTGTTATTTAGTTTAATGTTAATTGTCATTATGCTAACCCATTATTTATTAATCTTGTATCATTTACATTCATCATATTCATGCTTGTTGGATGATTGATTGTGTTGTGATCTTATAATTAATATATACTTCTGTAATTATTTGTTATTCTTTATGTTTGTTGTTTGTGGTTTGAATTTTTTTTTTATTTAAGTTTTATTGCAAAATATAAAGGGTCCATAAGGATTCTTATTAAAGCTTGCTTGTAATAGATAGATTGAGTTTGGAAAATTTGGAGGCTTTGAGTGTAGATTATAATAATTAGGTTGGTTTGTATTATATTCTCCTCATCTCCCCTTCTTTGGATGGTTTATTTCATGTTGTATGGATGAGATTGAATGTGTGTTTGACATGTTTTCTAAAATGCATAAAAGGTTTTACATCTCAATTTTTAGTTAATTGCATTATTAAATTATTATGATTTAATGGACAACTAGGAGGCTAGCTTAGTCGGGCGAAATGGATGTCTGACACCTTCCCATTTCGTACTTAACTCTCGGACCCTATCTCTAGTTTAAAACCGGATTAGTTGATTCCAAATAATCGACTAATTCAAGAATTTTCCGTAATAAGGGTAGTGACTCAAAAATAAAACTCTTACCAAAGTAAGATAACATTTTTTTCGAGGATTAAACAGGTTTAATAAAGAGAAAACCATTTTACTAAATAAAATAAATGAAGCCCGTTCGATTCGATTCTTTCTAATCTTTTGAAAAAAATCCGATGTCCTCAGCCTGGCGACTCCACTAGGGATCGAACCCAGAATATGTGACATCCTACCGAGTCGAGTCTTAGCATAGAGTCGAGTCGAGTCGAGTCGAGTCGAGTTGAACCAAACCCGGTTGGGGTAGAATGGGATTATAAGTGGACTTACTTGAGAGAGAGAAAAAAGATCAAAGCATAGGGATGAGGATTTATTTGCATTAAAAGATTGAGTTTGGGTATTAAGTGATAGCCTTTTTGCTAATTGAGGTACCATTTAGAACTTTTACACACAAGTCATGGATATTCTAGAGCCTACCCGCGCATATCACTTCACTTTCCCATTTTCATGTTTATCTTCATCTTCTTCATTTTCTTCCTTTCCTCTTCCACCTTCCTTTCAATTTTAATGGTAGTTAAGCCTTAACTTCAACTTTTCTTCTATCCAAGTAAGTAAACCTTCTTTAAGTTCATGATTGAATCATTTGGTGTTATTATTTTAGAATTCATAAGAATTCTTATTTATAGGTGAAGGGAGTTCTAAGAGTGTAGAAAAAAGAAGCTAAAGAAGAACTCAAGCTTTTTGGAGTAAAGGTTTGATATCTCTTGTTATTTTTCATTTTCTTTGCATGAGAATTGTATGGTGTGTTGCTAGTGAGATATATTACTTTATGTTGAGTGGGAGGACTGGTAATGGTGAGAAACAGGGGAGAACAGGGGAGGTATTGAATAAATGAAGTGAATATTGAGTTTATGTTGAAACAGGGCTTGCTGGAATTTTACCAGTAACTTCATCTTGATTTTGAACCCATTTATTGATGGAATTAGGAAGTGTCATAGAAGAGTTATTTGTTCCTCTATGTGTTAGATTTACATGGGTTTTTGAATCATCCAAATCGTAGTTGTATATTGAGAGATATGACCAAAAGAGTACAGACAGTGCAGGCTGGAAGCGCGCGCGCGAATTGCATTATGAGTTCGCGTTGCCTCCTCGCGCTCGCGAATTTGAATTACGCGCTCGCGACTTTCACCTGAAGCTCTCTGACTCTTATTTGACACATCTCGCGCTCGTGACTTTCAAGTGCACGCTCGCGACTTGTGCTCGCAACCTCTCTAACTCTCATTTGGCATTTCTCGCGCTCGCGACATGCAAGTGCGCGCTCGCGTACTTAGCCCTTGGCCTGTAAGCGCTCGCGACCTTCATCGCGCGCTCGCGCAGTTGGCCTGGGAACTCACTGTCTCTCATGTTGCACTCTACGCGCTCGGGACTTTGAAGTACGCGCTCGCGACTTGTGCCTGATAACTCACTGTCTCTCATTTTGCATTCTACGCGCTCGCGACTTTGAAGTACGCGCTCGCGACTTGTGTTTTCATGCACTTTTGGATTTCTTTTTCAATGCAATTGTATTCCTTTGCTTCACTTATATGCCTCCAATCATTTTAACACCAAATTACAACATTAAATCATGTATCAAAACAACATTCAAGCATGCAAATGATATGAAATCAAATATACATTATGATTTATGAAGTTATGAGCTATGACTATGATGTTGTGTTATATTATTGACATACCAACATTATGCTCCATTGAGGTTAGGTAGAAACCATGTAGATAAGGCTATGTCGCGACATAGAATAGCAGATCTGCGCCCCATACAGTTTGGTACTCCGGCTACAGGCCGTTGAGTGGATATGATTATACAGGCCATAGCAGCCAAGCATACAGTTTCATCCAGTTTTATACAGTTTTTCTTATCACTTCGGTTTCACTATAACCTTATGGAGCCATACAGATATCTTGACATAACATTTCATGAATCATACAGTATTATAAACAGTACTAAAGATAATCAAGGTATAATGAAAGGATCATGCTATATGTGCTTATATGTTTAATTATCCATATGCATTTACATGCTTATTTCTATCTATGCATGTGCTTGATTGTTTCTTATCTGTTGAGATATCCACTGAGCTTTATTTGCTCAGCGAGTTACCTGTTTAACTCGCAGGTTTTGAGTTTGGTCCTTAGAGAGTCGGCTTGCAACTGCTGCAGTTCATCTATAGAAGACTCAGTTTTCAGGGTAGCTACTCATTTGGATATGTATTTTTTTGTCTACCCTTTTTATGGCATGTACAGGGCACACAGTTGGGCCCATTTCATTTTGTAAACTAGTATCATGTCTTGTATATATTAATTACATTATTTATATAAACAGCATCAGCATGATATTATATTCTATATACATTATGTTTTCAGCATGTCAGACCATACAGTGAACCAGTTTGTAGCGTCTCGGTTCGGTTCATTCGGGTTTACGGGTGGACCGGAAAGGGGTGTTACAGAATATCTCGTTTTCGATTTTGGGTTCGAAGAAGAGAGTTGACTCTGAAAGTTGTCCATTTATTCATAAACTTTAATAATGTAATTAACTTCAAATTAAGTTTACTTTTCGTACTTACAAACTGTCATTCATGCACTTATTCTCTTCTTAATCTCCTTTCTACCCTAAACCCTAAAGATGGTACTGGGGTTATGATCCTTTCACTCTACTCGACCATTTGAATCTGCCATTAATATACAACACCCATAAGTCAAGTACCATTTGGTATATTGAAAAAATTGACACAATCTGGTATCACCATTACGCTTAGACCCAAAGCAAATGGGAGGAAACAACAAATTCTCACTCTCACTTATGGAACCCAAGACTTAATAAGCCCAACCTAAGTACATGTAAATGACCCTAGTTCCTTCCTCTAGGTTTACCTTAATAAAATTTGATTGTTGCATTCATCCAATAAATGTGAGAGATGTCGGTCCAAAATTCCTTGATGGTTTGTTGGGCCCAACCTATATATCCTAGGATATAGAAACAGACCTTACCTTGAATCGTGTGTGGGTGTTATAAGGGTAGAGGTCATGCATTGTGTTACTCCCTTCCCCTTTGTTTGTATATAATTATTATGATTGTGTTATGTTTTATTTATGCATCATTTAACTTGCTTTCTTGTAGCCATTTAGGTATATTCCATCATGGCTCAATCCCGACGATTAAAGCGCCAAAGGGCGAAAGACTTAAGAGAATTGTTAGAGGCAAAACAAGCTAAAAGAGCTCTTTCCAATAGTGACTGTAAGGCCGAGGCCCAAATGCCTAAGAGGGAAGCTCCTCCGATTGCAACTCTGACAAAGGAACACCAATTAGAAGAGGCTCATCAACTCTTGCTTGAAATAAAGCAAGCGCAAATCGAAGCTACGACTCTCTTCGAAGGTGTGGAGGCACGATTCACGCTCATGGCGCAATATCGCCAACTGCTTTGTGGAAATTGGCCAGTTCACTGTAGAGGATGGGAAGCCTTATCAAACCTCTTAAGCTTGGAGGTTTAAAAATTGTAAATATTTAGTTAGGGCCTCAAAAGAACAATTAATATAAGAAGTTCGCTTTTGGAAAAGTAATGAAAGAGTCTATTTTTTGAGCAAAACATTATTAATGCTAAAAAAGGGAAAAAAGAAAAAAGAGAAAAAAAAAATCTCAATTGCATATAAATAAAGAACCTTGCTCAAGTATTATCACGCTTGAGGCAAAAAGAAAGGGATACAAAATAAAAGAATAAGCAATAAGGTCATTATAAGTATTTGGCTATTAAATGAGGCATGTTTTGCTCCTAACAGTTCTCAAGGGCCTTTCACTAATTTTAGATTTGAGTAATCGTGATAAAGCCATAAGGAATATAACATTAGGTGCATTTCACGATATTGTGATTGTATGATCGCATTATTGTATGCCATTTCATAAGCATGCATTCATGCATACATGCATCATGTCATGTTTTCTAACATTCATTTTATGCAGTCAAGATAGTTCCACAAAAAGAGAAAGCACTGAAAGCAGTTAGTTGGTCAAAGACAGACAGCCGGTTGATTAGAGTTGAAGAACCTTCAACCCCCTCTGATCTATCAAGTGTAGTTTCCCCTAGTCCATTGGGCTCCCAATTTGAGATTGAAAAATCTTTGGTTCGAATAGATTCGGCAGTTTTAATCTCTACCTCTACTGATAAAATGGCTAAGTCAAGCATTCCTGTTTCTGAAATTGAGAAGATGATTGAGAAAATAGTGGCATCTAGCCTTAAGAAGCTCATTAGATCTGATAAGGGAAAAGAGCAAGTGGTGATAGAAGACGAAAAAGCTAAAGATGAGTTTGAGAAAAAGGAACATATTGACGACACTTGGCAAGATGAAGAGTTCTTTAAGAAGATGTCTGCCAAGAAGGCTGAGTCTGAGCCGGTCGTCTTGAAAAAATTTGAGAAACTTGATAAGAAACTCAAGAAGTTGCATATGTTTATGAGATCCAGGGAATGGACAATATGTCGACCTTGATGATGATGATGATGAGGAGTTAGAATTGAAGTAAGCTATCCCTGTGACCTACAAGATGCCAAAGGTGGCGAAGTATGATGGTAATGGTGACCTGAAGGTACACCTCATGCAATACAAGTCAATAATGGAGCTGGCAGGTCTACCGTCGAGGGAAATCTTAAAGATGTTCTCGATGTCCTCAACTGGGTCCACCCAAACTTGGTATTACAATCTCAAAAAGAGAGTAAGAAGAGATTGGAATGATCTTACTACGGTTTTCCTCAAGGAATATGCTTACAATCTCCAAATGAGCATCAATTTGAGAGATTTGAAAGCAAAAGTTCAAAACAAGACGAGACCTTCATAGATTATATGGCTAGATGGAGAGCCAAGGTCACGCAAAATAGGAATCGTCCAGATACCAAGGAGCAGATCAAGATATTCATCAAGGGGACTCTGCCAGTCTTCCATGAGAATTGTACTATCTGCCATTAACTGAGTTTGTGCCACTAAGGAGATTCTTCAACTTTGGCACCCCTCTCTCCAGAGTATTCGAGAAAGTGAAACCAGTGGGTTTGTTGAAGCTGCTTGCACCGAGACCTACTCCAGCAATTTTGCTAAGGAATTTCGATCAAAATGCTTATTGGCATTTCCACCAGAGTAAGGGCCATATAACGGATAATTACTTACAACTGGGGCATGATATACAAGATCTGATCGACAGTGGCAAAGTTATTGATCCTAAGAAATCAAGGACTTGCACGAGGACTAATCCACTCCTAAATTTTAGGAACGTGCCGCCTCCTAAGAACTTATATATAGTTGAGTCTGGAAAGATTCCTGAGGAGGTGCTGGCTGAGTTTGAAGAGGAGGAGGAGGAAAAAGAGAGGGAGATGCTTTTGGAGCAAATTTATGTGATGGTGCTCAATATTTGGTATAGCAACTAGGAATGGTCAGAATAGAGCGAGCAAGTCTGGGTAGGAAGTGAGGATGAAGTAGAAGTGAATCTCGTTATTCTAGATATATGGAGTAGCGAGGATGAAAAAGAAGCAAGAGTAGTGAATCATATGACCCACAGTGGTCAAGTTTATCAACCGGCTATGATCAAGTCGAGGGAAGAAAATGAGAAAGCTAGCTCATCGGATGTGTCGAAGAAGGAAGTAGAAGATAATGCCCTGATGAGACAACTGAAAAGAACCCATGCAATATGAGTATGTTGGACTTGTTGGTATCTTCTGAACTACATCGAGAGGCATTACTAAAAGCCATGGTAGAGATTCTAGTTTCATTATCCATCTCTCTAGCTAATTTTGTAGGGATAGTGCAACATGATCCCTCACTATCACCTTTTCGGATGATGAGATCAAAGGGAGAGTGACCGGAAATGTGATGATAGATGATGGGTCAACTCTGAATTTATGTCTATTAAAGTTGCTTTCCAAGTTTAGGCTAGAATTGTCTGACTTAGAATCTTCAGATGTTGTGATTAAAGCATATGACGACTCTAAGAGATAAGTAGAGTGCATCTTTAAAAATATGATCAAAGTGGGGCCGATTGAAAAGGAGATTGAATTTATCATCATCGATATCCCCTAACTTTCGCCTTGCTACTTGGTGCCCATGGTACCTTTCCTTGGGAGGAGTGCCTTCAACATTACATCAAAAAATCAAGTTTCCATTTAATGGGAAGATTATCACTATACGTGCTGCTAGTGAAAGAAGCATAGCTACGCTAAATGTGGATAAGCAGGTTTTTCTTCTATGGACTAGTTTTCAGATTGTTGTATTGAGCACTGACATGGGGACCATTATCTCCAACATCATGAAGAGGATGAATTATGAAGAAAGGAAAGGACTTGGAAAAGATCAACAGGGCATTACGAAGCTGCCAGATATCCACACTAAAACAAATTGCATAGGCCTGGTGTACAAAATTGGGAGCACACCATTGAACACATATGGCTGGTTAGACATGGATGGACGATTTGTCCGATCGAGTGAGCATTCCTCTCCATGTCTGCCAATAGAGCCTTTTCAGCACAAGGGAAAGACATTCCTCAGTCTAGTTATTGATATCTTGGTGGTTTGAGCCCAAGAAGCTTGAGGAAGAGAAAGAACAGAAGGAAGAAGAGAAGACACCCGAGAAAGAGGGGGTTGAGGGGCCACAAGCAGCCGAGGAGGAAATAAAGAAAGAGGAACCAGAAGAGGGGCATGCTGCCCAAGAAGAATAATGGAAAGGCAAGTGCCGAAGAAGAAGAGGACCCCGCGGATCAAGTGGTGAAGGCGATCCGAGCCTGCATGGAAGAGAGTTTTGAAGAAGCTGAGGCCCCTTATGATGTGTTAATTTTCGTTAAGGACGAATCCAATTGTAATGAACTTTTTCTGTTGTTTAATGAAATGAACTTTAATTTTGCTTACTTGTTTGATGTCTTTCCTAATGGTTCCATTCATCGAGTAGATAAACACATGCGCATATTTGATATTAACTCATCATGCATGCTTGAATTAAATATTGGCACAAAAGATAATCCACGAATTCTATTAATTGGGCCAAACCTAACGCCAGAGTTAAGCACAAAATTTCAAAGTCTACTCATGGACAAAAAGGAAGCCTTCGCATGGAGTTATGAGGATATGCGAGGGATAGACAGACCTATAGCCGAGCACACAATTCCCTGTATTCTAGAGCCAAGCTAGTAAAACAAAAGAGAAGAAGGTTAAGACCATAATGGGCCGAGAAAATTAAAGAGGAAGTGACCAAGCAAATAGATGTAGGATTTCTTGAAGTGGTTCATTATCTAGAATGGTTGGCAAACATAGCCCTAGTTCCTATGAAAGACAAAAGAGTCAGAATGTGTGTGGACTACAGGGATCTTAACAAAGCATCACCGAAGGATGATTTTCCTCTTTCTCATATCGATTTCTTAATTGACAGTGCCACAATGATGGGATGCTACTCCATTATGGATGGGTTTGCTGGGTATAACCAAATTCTTATGGCATTACTAGACAAGGTTAAGACAATATTTATGACAGAGTTCGGTACTTTCTGCTATCAGGTGATACTGTTTGGCTTAAAAAATGCTGGGGCTACTTGCTAAAGGGTGGCTACTACATTAATTCATGACATGATCCACGACGAGTTAGAGGTGTATATTGAAAATATGATTGTCATGACGAAGGCACAAGAAGAGCATCTAGTAGCCCTAGAAAAATTCATGGACAGAGTGATTAAATACAAGTTGCGGTTGAACCCGAAGAAATGTGTGTTTGGGGTGACTTTCGAGAAAGTGCTAGGATTCATAGTAGGACCTAAGGGAATAGAGATCGATCCAAACAAGATTAAGGCGATCTAAGAAATGGAGCCACCTAAGACGGAAAAGCAAGTGAGAAGTTTTTGGGAAAGATTCAATATATCAGCAGGTTCATATCGAAGTTTCTATAGTATGTAATCTAATCTTCAAGCTTGTAAGGAAAGATCAGCTAGTAAAGTGGAACGATCACTACCAGATAGCTTTCGACAAAATTAAAGAATATTTGTCAAGTACCCCGATTTTGTGCCCATCAAAGCCAGGTAAACCCTTAATCCTGCACTTGATGGTGGAAGATGCTAGAATTAGAGCCATGTTAGCATAAGTTGATGAAGCCGGTGTTGAGAAGGCAGTGTATTACTTGAGTAAAAAGCTTCTTCCAAATGAACAAAAATATAACTAGATTGAAAGAACTTGCTTAGCAATGGTATGGGCTACTAGAAAACTTCGGCACTACTTTCAATCTTATAAAGTGATAGCAATATCAAGAATGGATTCGGTTAGATATTTATATGGAACACCAGCATTAGTGGGGAAACTAGCAAGATTACTAATCCTACTATCAGAATTTGATATTGAAGATGCCACAAAAAAATCGTCAAAGGACGAGCAGTTGTAGACTTTCTAGCAGCACATCCAGTTGAAGTTAATGAATATTGGGAGATCGAATTTCTCGATGAACATTTGATTTTGATAGAAAAGTAAGGATGGAAGCACTACTTTGATGGTACAACTCATAGTAAAGGAGCCAGAGTAGGCATCTTGCTAGAATCTCCACAAGGAGAAGCTATCCCGATGTTGAAGAGGTTATAGTTTGCAATCACGAATAATATGGCAGAATATGAAGCCTACCTATTTGGGTTGTAAGCTCTGATTGCAGTTAAAGATGAAGAAATTGAGGTTGTTAGTGATTCGAAACTGGTCATTGAGCATGTTAACAACAGTTTGGAAGTATAAAAGGATAGGTTGAAGCCATAGATTGACCATCTATGTGTTGTTATTCAAAACTTCAAGAAGGTAACCTTCACACATACAAGCAGAGTAAACAACTGAGTACCAGATGCCTTGGCTAACTTAGAATAAGCTTAGGAAGAGATCTCAGTAATGCCTAAGAAACCGTTTATGATGTCTTAGGGTAGCACCCCGTGTTATGATGGCGAAAAGATTATGGATATTGAGGAATAAGAGAAGCCATGGTTTTATGATGTCTTGTATTAGATGATTAAAAGGGTATACCCAGATTCAGCTACTAGAGATGATAGAAGGGCTATACAACATTTAGCATTACAATTTGCAGTCGTAGAAGATCATTTATATAAAAGAATGTCAGACGGGGTATTGTTAAGATTCATATCTAAAAAAGAAGTCGAAGGGATTATGAAACAGATCATGCAGGGGGTTTGCGGCACCCATATGAACGGAAAAAAGCTTGCTAAGAAAATTCTCAAAAAGGGTTTCTTTTGGTCGAAAATGGAAAAGGATTATATTTCTTTTGTGAAAAGGTGCTTCCAACGTCAAATTCATGGAGACCAGAGTCACATTGCACCTTCATAATTACATCCTTTTATTTTCTCCATGGCCATTTGCAGCTTGGGAAATAAATATCATTAGCAAGATTTAGCCACCTGCTTCTAATGGACATGAGTATATAATGGTCGCAGTGGACTATTTTTCAAGATGGGTTGAAGCAGAATCATTTAAAAACATAGGCGCCAAGTAAATGGCCAAATTTATTAAAAAGAACCTGGTCTATAGATATGGAATCCCCCATCATGTTGTGATAGACAGTGGAGTTTAATTCCAAGCAGAAGTGAAAACTCTATAGAGAAATATGGAATCGAACACCATAAGTCTTCACCTTATAGACCACAAGCTATTGGGGCAGTGGAGGCTGCAAACAAAAACATCAAGAATATATTAACGAAGATGGTAGAAAATCACCGTGATTAGGCTAGCAAGCCATAATATGCTTTATTGGGATACCAGACCACAGCCAAATCTGCGAATGGGGCAACCCCTTACTCTCTAGTCTATGGAATGGAAGCTGTACTACCTACTGAGATAGAAGTGCAGTCTTTATGCATAACGATGGAGTCTAAGATTCCAGAATATCAATGGGCAGAAAATCACTGTCAAGAATTAGCACTCCTAGATGGAGAAAGGCTTAATGCTCGCTTCATGGATCGATTGTATAAAAGGAGGATAACTAAGCAAGAGAGTTCATCCAAAGCTACTTAGAGTAGGGGATTTAGTTTTGAAACAGATGCAGCCAAACACTGATGACCCAAGGGGAAAGTTTAAGCCTAACTGGGAAGGCCCGTTCCTAGTCAATAAGATATTTTCCAAAGGTGCAGTGAAGCTATCAAACATGGAAGGCAATGAGTTTACTGAGCCAGTCAACTTGGATAGGCTAAAGAAATTTTATATGAAGCTTGAAACATTTATAGCAAAGTCCAATTAATAAATTCTCCTTTTGTATTCTTATTAACTTTAAAGCATGTTATGTTAAGTTTATGTTAATATGCAAAAGTTGTGAATTTACCTTGATGATACAGAATAGCAGGGAATGTATCAAACATGTTAAAGCAAAAGTCATTTCATTCATAATAAGTGCATACATTACATAAATTACACACTATTTGGTACATTTCATTAGAAATCAGGATAAAATCATCTACATACTAAGTCCTAATAGAAATCTACCTGTCAACAGATCAGTCGACTCTGAATCAGCACCGATTCTGGAATAAGCCTACAGTCAACTGTTGTACAAGTTTGAGGAAGAGGTATCGGCCACATCAATAATAGGCATAGTCGTGCGATTAGGCCAGGTGGAAATAAAGTAGGATAGAAACTGTTGTGTAAGAAGGCCACCCTCTAACCGTATGTAATCAGGGATAGCCTGATGATGGCCATATTACCTAGCTACGCGGCTAGGATAATAAGCAAGTGCCATGGACATTCCACACTGGGGCACACAGAGTATATAAGAGGAAACTGTAACTCACTCTATGTACCACCAAGGGCAAGTCCATCTACTCCGTCGGAGGTAACATCTTGAAAAATAGCAGTCTAGTCTTCTACAGTCTTGCCAATCAATCGGTGTTGACGTCAGACATAGAGTCATGGCCTATAAATGAACATCAAATGATCCAGTGGTGGAGCCATCACCTGTAGCTTCTCAAAAGCCCACAAGTGCAAATGCTAAAAAAAAAGTCAAAAAATATAATAAAGACAAAGAGAAAAGAGAAAAGCTTGTTAAGTTGAAAACCCGCAAGGGCGACTGAAGTAAAAGTTAGAGCACAAAAAAAAATATAGATGATAAATAATGAGATAAAAGGAGAAAAGCTCGTTAAGCCAATAACCCATAAGGCCAGCGTAAGCAAAAGTTAGAGCATAAAAGAGAAAGAAAATGAAAATGTATTTACGTCCAGTAGAAGCGGACTCCCCATAGGACCAAGCACCGAGCTAGAGTCCTGAGCATGCTCTCACGGTCAAGTCTCTGCAAGAATAAGTGGAAAAGGCATGCATCGCCTAGCCATCTATTTGACTATGGGCACTAGCCTAAGGCTACAATAACCATCGATGCCACTGAGTAGCAGGTACTGACTAAGAAGGTAGAAGCAGACAAGAGAAGGCTAGAATGGGCTAGTGCGGTCCATACTCATTGCACGTTCTGCAAGCAGTCACAAGGGCATGACATCAGCTCCAAAGTCATAAGACGGTATCTTATAAGCTGAGAAACCAAAGACAAATAGAGTCAATGAAGCAGGGTCTATGTCCAACCAAGGCATCATAGGAATTTCTTCAATCACGGGTACTCTCCTAGAAATAATGCTGAGTTTTTCAAATAACGGTCAGATCTCAAAGTCGTTATGACGAAATAAGTTATCCTAAGGATCAAAGTGGTTTATCAACAACTATAACAATCCAGGTTGAACCCGAATGTTCCGATAGTAACTCAGCCCGTTGAGTTCGAATGGTGACAACAAATCCCAATCCTCACGGCTAAGACTGTGGAATAATGCTTCAAACGTAGGTGCCAAGGATCGATCCATGAAAACATGGAAGAAATGGAAAGTTGGGGGAAGTTTTTGAGTGAAGAGCTTCATATGAAAAAGAGAAAAGAGCTTTTGTAACGTGAATAAGTTTTATGGGCTTTTATAGCAAGAGAATAAAAGGATAGCTTGACAGCTGGCTGCCACTGCAACATTGTGGCCCATGCCACTACTAGCCGGACAACTACAGAAAATGTTGCCCTATTGTTTTCACTTCTCGAATTCAACAAGCAACGTAATTATCATCTATGAAGCACAAATACTTTAATATCACCTAGAAATATGTAAAGAAAATGGTTTTGGCCCTCCTATATATGAAACTAATTATTCTTTACAAAATGTTCCTCAAATTGGGTTCGAATATAAAAGAGTGGAAAGAAGAAAAACAAGTAGAAATATGCTGGGCCAGCTCCCTCAAGAGATGTTTGAAGCTGTCTCCTCTAAGTCCTCACTGTCGAAATCCTCGGTTTCTTCGACAACAATTGGACGGCGTCCAGCTCCGCGACCAGCATGACTACCACATTGAGCTCCCAAACCTCAACCTGCTGGAGGCCCCATGCTAGCTCTATATATACATTCATTGATATCAGTAATTGCATTACATGCATACATGGCATATGCATTGCATATTTTCTTATTGTTTATACTTACAGATACGTGCTCATCGGAGAGCCTCGCCACAGCAAGCTTAAGACGTGCTGCTTTTTACAGTTGGCTCACCTCATTATAATTGGCAATGGATACCTGCAAGATAAAGCAGGGGTCGACAATAAAAAAATAGAATAATCAAAATAAAAGAGCAGAAGGTACTCACATGGGTGCAACCAGGTGAAGACATCTAGTACGGACTCATCAAATGCGTCTCCAGCATGCCCTGAGTAGTCTAACCTGTGCGAGACAAGATAAAAGAAAAAGATGCACCCAATCCATGCTTCGGCTTGCCGACTACAACAGTAATATCTAGAGCCCCAAAGTCAGAGCCTCCTCTCATGCACTTATCGGATTGATGCTGCTGCAAGAATAAAACACAGCGAGTGAATAAATGGAAAACAGATATTGGAGTAAAACCGTGGACAAAATATCAAGAGTGGATGAAGTTCACCTATACTGTGGCATTGTCATATCCCCTATCTAACTCCTCCACTTCTATAATTGGATCAAAGTCAGCGGGAGGAGGGAGATGGACTAGGAGCTGGGTTCATACAAAGATGGCATAAGAACCGGTACAAAAGCAGCTAAGTGGTCAGTGGTAGTCGACCCCCTCCGAGCAGCTACAATATCCTAGTCCAGTTGATAGATCTAGTGGAAAGCATGTAGTATGGCACATTGTGAGGCACTCTCCTTCGATCTGGGCCTAGCTCACATTCATACACCCTCTCACCGTGGTAATACATGTCATAGAATAAATCGAGAAAGAGAAGCCGCCTCTACTGGTACATGATGACAGCCTGAATGAAATCAGGTAATCATCTACATCGCCCATGGCTACTTTATTAACTAAAAAAAAAAACAAACAAAAAGAAAAAAAAGAGAAAGAAGAAGACAAAAGAAAAAGAAAAATGAGAAGAAAAGAAAAGAGAGAAAAAAGAAAAGATCAGAAACAAAATGAAGTTGCACACTTATCCGGTCCCAAGTCAGGCCGTTCAAGAGCTGTCGAAACACCGAGATTTCTGATGTGGTGTACGCATACTTTCGATTGAACTTCCATGCTTGACCTCGAGGGAGGGATGTCGCGCTAGTGTCAGCCTCGAAGCCATGTAACCTCGGCATAGGGAGGACACGGTGCTCACAAGCCTAGATCTGTACAACAAATAAGATATGTTGGCTCAAGAGTCAATTTTATCTTGAGATTTTGATGATTATACAAAACAAATAAATTTAATATTCTTGTATGTGCTAATATTATTTATGCATAAATTATTGTTGAAAATTATTGAAGAAATGAAGTTCCTATGTCCCAAGATTTTTATTTGAAGACCATGAAGATTAATGAAGATATTTTCTATTGGTTAGTATTATAATAAGTCTTAGGAAATTGTTGTAGGATAGAGAGTAAATGATATTATAAGCACAAATCTATTTTATCTCTCTCAAAATTATTTTGAAATGTTTTTGAATAAATTTATTAAGAGAATATAGCCAAAATCTTTACTCTTCACTTTTTTCCATCTAAAATATCTTTGGAGTAAATATTCTTGGTAGATATTAAATGAAATTCTACAAAAAGTATTTTCTGATCTAAAAAGCAGTTTCTGATTTAATACAGCTGTCTGTTTCTAATACAGCTGGCTGTTTCTGATATAAATGCTACACTGTTTTCTAAACTGAACCTTTCACCTTCAATCCTTGCATGTGTGAATAGTAAATGTGGTCAAACAGCCCTTTTAATTGCAACCCATGCATTGCCTCGTTAGTTTAAAAACATCAGAAACTTTATTGCTCATTAAAATCTCAACGTTAACTTCAAAAGAGAATATCATCTTTTCATATAAAAATCATTTCCTCTTTTAAAAAGAATGGGTTTTGCAAAAGAGTATGAGTCTATTGTTTAAAGCTTAAATCTCTCAAAGCTCTCTCTTTAATCCCCCTATTTCTTTTCGTCACTTTGCTTCAAGAAAAATTTTTAAGAGAAAAGAAAATTTATTAACAACATTTTCTGAAGAACAGTTCTGATCTTTAAATCTGTTTTCTAAATTTGTTTTCTGTTCTTCCAGTGCTTATAGTTGCATTTCTCTCTGTCTATATAGATTTTGTAATCTGTTGTAGACAGGCTCTTTATTTGAAAAACTTTTGTGTAATAGCTTAGGTGAAAAGCTATGGTGTTATAGGTTATCAAGTGACCTTCTCCTTGTGTGAGATTCTAATGTCTTGGTTTGAGTTTCTGTTCTCTGCAAAAACAGAAGGGGTTGAGGTTAACTAGAACCTTTGGAAAATCTAGTGGGATAAAGGTTAGATCTAGGTGTTGATCTATTTCCTTGTATTGTTAGTTTGTCTCTTACCCTTGAAAAGAGATAACATAGTGGAGGATCTCAACATGCATCTTGGGGAGTGGATGTAGGCGAGTTAGTGTCGAACCACTATAAATCTCTGTGTTTATCTTCTTTTACTTTCTGAAGTTCTGCTTGATTATATTCTATTTACGCAATTGTTAATCTGTTTAGAAATGCGATGTTGTTAATGAGTTTCTGATTCTAATCGTTAATAAGTTTTATCTCTGTGGAACATTAGAACTCTAGATTTCTGTATTGTGATTTTACCAAGTTCTAATTTGTCCTTCTATATTCAGTGTAATTCACAATATGAATTATAATCAGTTTTCTAATCTTGCTTAAAGCTTTGTGAAATAGTTCTAAAATGCAATAACAGTTGTTTACAGAGTCTTTCTAAAATTGCTTAAGCTCTGTGAAGCTGTTCTAATCGCAATAGCTGTTCTTCACAGAGTCTTTCTAAAATAGCAATAAACTTTGTGAAGCTGTTCTAATCGCAATAGCTGTTCTTCACAGAGTCTTTCTAAAATTGCTTAAGCTTTGTGAAGCTGTTCTAATCGCAATAGCTGTTCTTCACAGAGTCATTCTAAAATTGCTTAAGCTTTGTGAAGCAGTTCTAAATACAATAATTGTTCTTCACAGAGTCTTTCTAATCGTGTAATAAGCTTTGTGAGGAAGTTCTAAACTTGATAACTAACTCTCACAAATGCCTTCTAATTCCGCTGCAATAGAATTCTGATTTTTGTTTTTGAAAGTTAAATTTTTAGAAAACCCAATTCACCCCCCCTCTTGGGTTGTGCCATATATAAACGGAACCCACAATCTGGTATCAGAGCCTTTGGGTCTTGACTTACCGAAGCTTAACAGCTTGAGAGAAAAGATCCCATGGCAGCCTCACTTCCTCTTACATCTTTAGAAGGTCAATCTGTTTCTAGACCACCTCTGTTCAATGGCTCTAATTACTCTTATTGGAAAACCAGAATGGAAAACTTTATAAAATCTGTTGATATAAATTGCTGGAGGAATGTTATAACTGGTCCTCGTATTCCTATGAAAATTGTTGACAATGAAAGAGTTCCAAAAATAGAAGAAGAATATAATGATGCTGATTGGATGACATATCTATAAATGCAAAAGCCATTAATATTCTTCACTGTGCATTAGATCCAACAGAATATAACAAAGTGTCTGGATGTAAGTCTGCAACGGAAGTATGGGAAAAACTTAGAGTTACTTATGAGGGTACTGACCGAGTGAAGGAATCCAGAATTAATATCCTTTGGAGAGAATATGAAATGTTTAGTATGAAAGAGGGAGAGACTATAGCTGAACTAAATTCCAGATTTACAAATATAGTTAACCCTTTGAGAACTCTTGGAAAGGAAATTTTAGAAGATGAGCTTGTTAAGAAAATCCTTAGAATTCTACCTAAAAAATGGGATTCTATAGGAACTGTAATGAACTATAAAGAAACTCCTGTAACGTATGATTATTTGATAAGAACTCTTGTTTCAGAAGAGATGAAATCTTCTTTGTCTGTAGAAGATAAGAAAAAAAAAAGGACTGGCTTTGAAAGTAGTTTCTAGTGAAGAAAGTTCTTCTGATCTTGATAGTGATGATTTAGCACTTGTTGCTAAGAGATTCAAGAAGTTCTATAAAAAAGGTGGACGACCACAGAAAAAGTTTATCAAAAAGAACTTTTCACCTAAAAATAGCAACTTGCCTAAGAAAGAACCTTCTGAAGTGGTTTGTTATGAGTGCAATAAGCCCGGCCATATCAAGCCTAATTGTCCTAAGCTGAAAAAGAAATCAAAGAAAGAAAAGTTGAAGCAAGCATTTGTAGCTGCTTGGAG
The DNA here is from genome assembly GCF_041381405.1 of Jatropha curcas. Classification (NCBI taxonomy): domain Eukaryota; kingdom Viridiplantae; phylum Streptophyta; class Magnoliopsida; order Malpighiales; family Euphorbiaceae; genus Jatropha; species Jatropha curcas. Next base: position 5,999,618 of record NC_143154.1, read on the forward strand.
TGACTCAGACGATTCTAATTCTGAAAGTCAAAGTGACCAGGAGGAAACTGCGAATATCTGTCTAATGGCCACTATCGATTCTGACTCCAAGGAAATCAAAACTCTGACTTCAACACAGAAAGCTGAAAGTAGTGAAGCAAATGCAATATGCCAAAAACGTGATGAAAGCAATGTAAGTATCTCTGAACTTGAATCAGAAAGTGATCTTCTAGATACTTATAATAACCTTTGCACTGAATTTGAAAAGCTTGTTAGAAAGCATAAAGTTCTAAAGAAAGACTTCAGAAAATTGAAAACTGAATGTAATCATTTGAAAGATGCTTTTTATCAAGAAGTTACATGCAAAGATCTTATCGTTGAAATCAAAGATCTTAAAGATTGCAATGACAAATTTTCTGAAAATCTGAAACACTTTGAAGAAAAATGTAAAAATCTGAATTCTGAAAATGAATCTTTGAAAACTGAGATTAGAATTCTAAAGTCAATTTCAGAATCGTTTTCTAAAGAAAAGACAAGTTCTAACTATGATAGCATTTCAAAACAGAATCGTGTTTCTAATATGAAAAATGTTATTTCTAATGTTGTGACTTTAGAACATCAGAAGCAATTTGAAAAATCTGTTAGTCTCAACAAAAAGAAAAAATCATAGTAAATTGAATACACCTGTTACAACTAACCCTCCAGGACCCAATACGAGTTGGGTACCTAAATCTGCGTGATTTTTTCAGGTGTGCCTAAGGAGTGAGCTGAAAACAGAAATGTGGTACATGGACAGTGCTTGCTCTAGGCATATGACTGGTGATAGAAAGAAATTCACCAGATTAGAAAATAAAAAGGGAGGTACAGTGAGCTTTGGAGATAAAGCTAAAGGTAAAATCGTTGGTATTAGTGTGGTAGGTTCTAATCCTGCAATAGAAGATGTATGCTTAGTAGAAGGATTACATTATAACTTATTAAGTGTAAGTCAGATTTGTGATAAAAATAGAAGAGTGATCTTTGAACCCTCTTATTGTGAAGTTCAGAACATGCATGATAACAAAACTTTATTTGTTGGAAAAAGGTTTGGGAACATATACCTAGTTGATCTTTCTGATATGCATAACCTAGATATTTGCTTAGTTTCTATTGACAATTCTAGTTGGTTATGGCATAGAAGACTTGGACATGCAAGTATCCACCTTATTTCTAAACTGTCTAAGAAAGACTTGGTTCGTGGTTTGCCAAAGCTAAAGTTTGAAAAAGATCACATTTGTGATGCTTGTCAATTGGGCAAACAAATCAGAACATCTTTCAAATCTAAGGGCATGGTTTCTACTTCTAGACCTTTAGAATTGCTACACCTTGATTTATTTGGACATGTTACTCCTTCTAGTCTTGGAGGTAAATCTTATGCATTTGTTATTATTGATGATTACTCTAGATTCACTTGGACACTCTTCCTTAGAAATAAGGATGAGTCGTATGACATGTTTGTTCATCTTTGCAAGAGAATACAGAATGAGAAAGGATACAACATCTCTGCGATTAGAAGTGACCATGGAAGAGAATTTGAAAATCAGAAATTCGATGCTTTTTGCAAAGAATCAGGAATCTTCCATAACTTCTCTGCACCTAGAACACCCCAGCAGAATGGAGTTGTAGAACGCAAAAATAGAACACTCTAGGAAATGGCCAGAACAATGCTGAGTGATTCTAATTTACCAAAGTATTTCTGGGTAGAAGCAGTTAACACTGCCTGTTATATTCTAAACAGGGCATTGGTAAGATCTAAACTGAAAAAGACTCCATATGAGCTATACAAAGGTAGAAAACCAAACATTGGTTATTTTCACATTTTTGGGTGTAAATGTTTTATTCTAGATAATAAGAAAAATCATCTTGCTAAATTTGATGCTAAATCTTATGAAGGAATTTTTCTAGGATATTCTAGTAATAGTAAAGCATATAGGCTGTTTAATAAGAAAACTCTAGTTGTAGAAGAATCTATCCATGTTGTGTTTGATGAATCTGATTCTACTTCTAGAATATTAGAAAATGATGATGATGTTGTAGATTTCAATCAAGAAAAGCAGAATGAATAATCAGAACAACTAGAATAGCCAGAAAGTGAGCAGAATGTTGAAAATCAGGCTGAACCAGAAAATGAACATGAAGATCAGAACGCAACAGAAAGTCAAATGCTAGAAACAGAAAATGTGAATTCTGAATTACCAAAAGAGTGGCGATTCCACAAGTATTATCCTCAAGTGAATATCATTGACAACCCTTCAGAAAGGATGATGACTAGAGCTCAACTTAGAAGATATTTTGGTAATATTGCTTTCGTTTCTCAATTAGAACCTAAAAATTTAGAAGATGCTCGAAATGATGAAAATTGGATTATTGCCATGCAAGAAGAACTAAATCAGTTTGAAATAAACCAAGTTTGGAAACTTGTTTCTAGACCTAAAAATCATTCTGTTATTGGTACAAAATGGGTGTTTAGAAATAAGCTTGATGAACAAGGTAATGTTGTGAGAAACAAAGCAAGGTTAGTGGCTCAAGGTTACAACCAAGAAGAGGGCATCGATTTTGATGAGACTTTTGCTCCGGTTGCTAGACTTGAGGCCATTAGAATGCTTTGTGCATTTGCATGTTTTAAAAACTTCATGTTATATCAAATGGATGTGAAAAGTGCTTTTCTAAATGGTGTTCTAAATGAAGAAGTGTATGTAGAACAACCACCCGGTTTTGAAGTTTATGATAAAGCAAATCATGTTTATAAACTTACTAAAGCACTTTATGGTTTAAAACAAGCTCCTAGAGCTTGGTATGAAAGATTAAGTAAGTTCTTGTTAGAAAATGGTTTTTCTAGAGGAAAGGTTGATACTACACTATTTATTAAGAATAAAGCACCTGATATTCTAGTTGTGCAAATCTATGTTGATGACATAATCTTTGGTTCTACTAACGACCTTCTTTGTAAGGAATTTTCTAAGATTATGCAGGGTGAGTTTGAAATGAGTATGATGGGAGAATTAAACTTCTTCCTTGGGCTTCAAATCAAACAATGCGACAATGGAATCTTTATAAACCAAGGCAAGTACACTCGAGAATTGTTAAAAAGGTTCAAAATGGAGAATGCCAAGGTATGTAGTACACCAATGAGTCCATCCTCAAAATTAGAAAAAGATGAAAATGGAAAGGATGTGGATGTTAAGATGTTTAGAAGTATGATTGGTTCTTTACTATATCTAACTGCAAGAAGACCTGACATTCACTTTAGTGTTTGTTTATGTGCTAGATTTCAATCATGTCCTAAAGAATCTCATTTAATTGCTGTAAAAAGAATTCTAAGATATCTTTGTGGAACTTCTAATTTGGGTCTGTGGTATTCTAAAGATGACACATTTGATCTTGTTGGGTATAGTGATTCTGAATTTGCAGGAAGCAGAATAGATAGAAAAAGTACGTCTGGAACTTGCCAGTTTCTAGGTAGCGCCCTTGTATCGTGGTTTAGCAAGAAACAGACTTCTGTTGCTCTTTCTACTGCAGAAGCAGAATATATTGTTGCTGGAAGCTGTGTTGCACAAGTTCTATGGATCAAACAACAATTGGCAGACTATGGTCTGAAATTAGAAACTGTTCCAATCAAATGTGACAACATAAGCGCTATCAACTTATCTAAGAATCCAGTCCAGCACTCTAGAACCAAGCATATAGAACTCAGACATCACTTCATACGTGATCATGTTCAAAAAGGTGATATAGTGATCGAGTTCATTCCTACAGAAAAGCAATTGGCAGATATTTTTACAAAACCTTTAAATGAAAGCCAATTCTGCTTGATTAGAAGAGAATTGGGTATGTTAGCTCTAAACTCTTAATTTTAGAACTCTGTGAGTATGTTCTAAAAATGCTTTCTATATTTGACATTGAAAAATCTGTTCTGTGTTATATTTTAAAATTCTATTCTGTGTGACTTTGAAAAATATTTTCATGTTTAGAAGAGCTATATAAGGTTCTGATGTGGATTTCTAATGTTACCGATTTCTAATGTCTTCATCTACATCAGATATTTAAAAAAAAAATCAATTTTTTTAATTATGTTATTTTTATTTATTTCATCTTAGTTTGTTTCTTTATTTTTTTTTGTGTTATTTATTTTATTTTATTCTTTTTCTTAGTTTTCTTTTTAAATTGGTAATGGAATCAAGTTTAGAAAAAGAAAAAGAAGATTCTTCAGAAAAAGAAAAAGCTGAGAAAGACAAAACAGAAAAGAAAACATTAAGTTTAGAAGAAGAAGAAGCTGATAGTAAGAAGAAGAAAAGGGGGAAATAGCGTTCACAAAAGAAAACCTCCTCTGCATCCCTTTTCTAAACAATTTGAGAATCCAACTAAAACATCACTGCTCAGAATCTCAGGACATCGAAAAGACTCAGAACTGATTCTAAACCTATTTGATTTCTTTCTAATCTACTCTCTGATTGTGTTTTTATTTTGTTTTGTGAACAATTTTCTGTTATTTGCTCTGATTTTTATTTGTGTCTATCGTTTGCTTAAAATTTTTTTTTTCACTTTGTTTATTTTTTTTATTTCTATTTTGCTCTGATTTACTAACCCTTTTCTCTGATGACAAAAAGGGGGAGAACATAGTACACTTGATGCTTGAGTACTTGGAGGAGAACATAATATATTTATTTAAGTACTTAATCTCTTTGCTTATCATGTTCTAATCTGTGATATTTTTATTATAATGTGGGAGAACACAGTACACTTGATGCTTGAGTACTTGGAGGAGCACATAGTATATTTATTTAAGTACTTAATCACTTTGCTTATAATGTTCTAATCTGTGATATTTTTGTTCTAATATTTTGTTTCTATGTGAACAGAATATGCTTTACATGCTCTGATTGTTAGATCTTAAAACTTAGTTTCAATTCTAAGTATGCTCTGATTAAAAGACTTAGAACTCAATTTTAATTCTAATGTCAGTTTCTAAATCTGTATTCTGTTCTAATCCCCACAGATATTATATTGTACTTATTCAGGGGGAGTTTTATATAAGTTCTAATCTTGCTTCATGATAAATTTGTTATGTTTAGAACTTGTATTTTGTTGACATGCATAAATTTAGGGGGAGCACATGATTTTATGTTTGATAAATTTATTGATTTTTTCATCATCAAAAAGGGGGAGATTGTTGGCTCAAGGGTCAATTTTATCTTGAGATTTTGATGATTATACAAAACAAATAAATTTAATATTCTTGTATGTGCTAATATTATTTTATGCAGAAATTATTGTTGAAAATTATTGAAGAAATGAAGTTCCTACATCCCAAGATTTTTATTTGAAGACCATGAAGATTAATGAAGATATTTTCTATTGGTTAGTATTATAATAAGTCTTACGAAATTATTGTAGGATAGAGAGTAAATGATATTATAAGCACAAACCTATTTTATCTCTCTCAAAATTATTTTGAAATGTTTTTGAATAAATTTATTAAGAGAATATAGCCAAAATCTTTACTCTTCACGTTTTTCCATCTAAAATATCTTTGGAGTAAATATTCTTGGTAGCTATTAAATGAAATTCTGCAAAAAGTATTTTCTGATCTAAAAAGCAGTTTCTGATTTAATACAGCTGTCTGTTTCTAATACAGCTGGCTGTTTCTGATATAAATGCTACACTGTTTTCTAAACTGAACCTTTCACCTTCAATCCTTGCATGTGTGAATATTAAATGTGGTCAAACAGCCCTTTTAATTGCAACCCATGCATTGCCTCGTTAGTTTAAAAACATCAGAAACTTTATTGCTCATTAAAATCTCAACGTTAACTTCAAAAGAGAATATCATCTTTTCATATAAAAATCATTTCCTCTTTTAAAAAGAATGGGTTTTGCAAAAGAGTATGAGTCTATTGTTTAAAGCTTAAATCTCTCAAAGCTCTCTCTTTAATCCCCCTATTTCTTTTCGTCACTTTGCTTTAAGAAAAATTTTTAAGAGAAAAGAAAATTTATTAACAACATTTTCTGAAGAACAGTTCTGATCTTTAAATCTGTTTTCTAAATTTGTTTTCTGTTCTTCCTGTGCTTATATTTGCATTTCTCTCTGTCTATATAGATTTTGTAATCTGTTGTAGACAGGCTCTTTATTTGAAAAACTTTTGTGTAATAGCTTAGGTGAAAAGCTATGGTGTTATAGGTTATCAAGCGACCTTCTCCTTGTGTGAAATTCTAATGTCTTGATTTGAGTTTCTATTCTCTGCAAAAACAGAAGGGGTTGAGGTTAACTAGAACCTTTGGAAAATCTAGTGGGATAAAGGTTAGATCTAGGTGTTGATCTATTTCCTTGTATTGTTGGTTTGTCTCTTACCCTTGAAAAGAGATAACATAGTGGAGGATCTCAACATGCGTCTTGGGGAGTGGATGTAGGCGAGTTAGTGCCGAACCACTATAAATCTCTGTGTTTATCTTCTTTTACTTTCTGAAGTTCTGCTTGATTATATTCTATTTACGCAACTGTTAATCTGTTTAGAAATGCGATGTTGTTAATGAGTTTCTGATTCTAATCGTTAATAAGTTTTATCTCTGTGGAACATTAGAACTCTGGATTTCTGTATTGTGATTTTACCAAGTTCTAATATGTCCTTCTATATTCAGTGTAATTCACAATATGAATTATAATCAGTTTTCTAATCTTGCTTAAAGCTTTGTGAAATAGTTCTAAAATGCAATAACAGTTGTTTACAGAGTCTTTCTAAAATTGCTTAAGCTCTGTGAAGCTGTTCTAATCGCAATAGCTGTTCTTCACAGAGTCTTTCTAAAATAGCAATAAACTTTGTGAAGCTGTTCTAATCGCAATAGCTGTTCTTCACAGAGTCTTTCTAAAATTGCTTAAGCTTTGTGAAGCTGTTCTAATCGCAATAGCTGTTCTTCACAGAGTCATTCTAAAATTGCTTAAGCTTTGTGAAGCAGTTCTAAATACAATAATTGTTTTTCACAGAGTCTTTCTAATCGTGTAATAAGCTTTGTGAGGAAGTTCTAAACTTGATAACTAACTCTCACAAATGCCTTCTAATTCCGCTGCAATAGAATTCTGATTTTTGTTTTTGAAAGTTAAATTTTTAGAAAACCCAATTCACCCCCCCTCTTGGGTTATGCCATATATAAACGGAACCCACAAGATAGGAATAAATAAGGTGAAAAGAATAAAAGTATGGAAGAAAGAGAATAGTCAAGAAAAATATCTCAATGGCTCACCGATAGACAACCTTCAAGTGCACTCCGTGGACGCACAAATCCATGCCATAATATACATATGATAAGACGGCAGCACCCCAGTTAAATTGTCGAGTCATATCTAAGTCCTGTAGTGGGGGTAGAAGAGCTAGATCCACGTCATTACCATGATTTATGAATAAGGTAGTCAACAACAGGTAAAATAGAAAAGCTCGGGCTACCACATCCACATCCATCTCAGCTACATGATCCTAGGGCATGGCCTTATAATGGGAGATGACGCTATCATACCGTACCCTCCTGTCAGAAATGGTAGGCTCCATGCCTAATGCAACTTGAAGACTCTCTTGCAAACCCCATCGATCTAGAGTCCTCAGCTGGTCATCAAATACGATAGACTACCCTTTGAAAGATAGTCTAGTAATGGCAGCAAAATCCACCGCCTTGAACATCATCTCGTTGAAGGGTAGATGGAACCGCCCCATAAGAGCCATAATGCTAGCCGGGACTGTCCGCCTCTGCATCCGAGGTTCCATCTACCCTTCAACGAGGTAGCCGATCGAACCACTCGCCAGCTGCATACGTGTTACCACCCGACTTTAAGTATGCATGATACCACCCGACTTCACATTCTTCTGTAAAAAATAAAACACTGTAAGTATGCTAATAAAGTGTGTAGGCATGTATTTTTATGTTTTCTTGTAGATTAATCGAAGAAAAGTGACGAAAAATACCAAAAAAGGGTGTTCCACAAGCTACTGTGGCGCCGGCCACTGAGTAATGGCGCAAGGCACTACTCAAGTGGCATGCACCACTAGCATTATGGAGCACACCACAGACCTGCAGAAGAAAGTTAGTTCGCATAGATGTGGTGCATGCCACAACGGTGCACCACAAACAAAGAAACCTATCGCAAAAAAAAAGGTAAAATCTAACTTGATTTTTGATTCCTAACCTGATATCTATGTGTTTCTAGTCCTAATAATGCAGAAAAAATAAAAAAAAGGTCTTGAAATACCTGGGTCAAGCCCCAACAGACGTAGGATGACAAATCATGTCGCAGACTGATCATAGTCCCTGCATCCAGAATAAATTCCTAAAGCTTCATGTCGTGGCTCACGGGACAAGTCACGAGGTCGATCACTACATCACCCGGCAGCCATCTGTGACATTCTCAGCAGCCATGAGTTTAGGTTACAAGAAGAAGCAAAGAGATAACTTGAGGGAAAAGAAGTTGAAAGTGACAAATGAGTGTCACTTTCACCTTTTATAACAAATAATGGGCTTATGGGCCCGACTAAGCCTTCGGGCCCAGTTAGGCCTAAAGGCCCACATGCTGCGTCCAGCTCTCATACTTAGCCGGCAACCCGTCAATAGCTAGCCGCCTAAGCAGGAACACACTATTGGCTATAGGTAAGTTGTCTTGTTTTGCATGCTGCGGCATAATTTTTAATAAATTCACACACTAATACACGCGAACTCACACAAATTCACAGATTTTTATGCCAGAATCACGTGTCATGCGCGCATGCTTTTTCGAACCTAATCATAGAATTTCTAACCATAATTTGTCGGAGAGCCTACTTTTTCCCTGTTTTGTAAGTAGTGTTTTGCAGGACCCTTCCAAAGTGGAACAGCCCAGTTTAAGCCGTCTGAAGTGATGCCCCTCCCAAAGTGAAGCAACCTAATTTAAGTCATCCAAAGCGACACCCCTCCTGAAGTGGAGCAGCCTAGTTAAAGCTGCCAACAAGTTCAAGATAGTCATAAAAGTCATCAACAGCCACCCTGACACAATTGACCCACCATAAAATGTCGTAATGGTACCGATTCAGTCAAAGTATTGCACATATTCATCTATTGAAGCCGTCCTAGTAGCACACCCCAGAAGCCGCTGTGTGGCGCATCTCATTTCACTTTGCACTAACCAGATCATTCGAAGTATTGCACCCATTCATCCGTTGAAGCCGTCCGAAGTGGCGCACCCTAGAAGCCACCCATGTGGCGCATCTCATTCCACTTTTCACCAACCAGGTCAGTTGAAGTATCGTACCCATTCATCCGTTGAAGCCGTCCGAAGTGGTGCACCCCGAAAGCCGCCTGTGTGGCACATTACATTTTGCCTCTCACTGTCCTTAGGACAACCTCCTGAAGTGGAACATTCTCAGACCAAACCTGCCAAGATGGCGCATCTCATCCATTAAAGTCGTGCATGTCATACAAACCAGGTAAGTATTTTCTTACTTACATGTCTACTTTACACTTTGATGACATTTTGCTTGAAATGAAAAATATTATCAAAGTGGGGGCAAGTTGTAGACGCTAAAATTTGGCCCCTAAAAAGGTTCAGTGATGATATACCATTTTTCGCATAAAATTCGATCGGGGTTCCTGATCGCCCTGGTTTTTAGACCGATGGTCCATGACTGAGATTGTCGATGTGTTTAACCATTTTTACTTTTTCAGGTTATCGGCGTTTCACGATGAAACCGGGCCGGTGCACCGTCTCATTTTGCATTCCACCCGGTCTGATTTTGTAAAAATGAGCCCGATCCCGTTGTGGAGCCCAACAGTGGCATTTTTGCCTCGTCAACCATAAAATGGGGCCACCCACCCTCATTTGCCTATAAATAAGCATTGGGAGTGTGTTAAAAGGGGGAGTCTTTTGGAAACAAGGGAAAATTCTTCAATTTTGAAAACTCAACCAAAGAAATCTAAAGGCAACTGGTGTTAAACCTTGGATTTGAGTTGAGAAGTTGTTGTTAATCAATCAAAAACTCCTTGTAGACAATCTAGAATCCTAAAAACATAAACTATAATCTCGAATCTCGGATTTTTGAATCAAGGATCTGTTGGCTCAAGGGTCAAATCTCGGATTTTGATGATTAATACAAAACAAATAAATTTAAAGTATGTTATTTGTGCTAATTTTATTTTATGCAGAATTTCGTTGGAAAGAATATCAAACAAGGCAAATCCTACTTTGAGCATGAAGATTTCGAAGACCTAGTAGCTAGGTATTTAGGAAAACTTTGTAGGGTAGAGAGAAAATCCATATATGAGCACAAAAATCCTTTTCTCTCTCAAAAATATTTGTCGAAAAATTAGTTTTCTTCAAAATAATTTATTCTCGAAAATATTCCTTCAAATCGAAAAGATTTATTTTCCTAAAACTAAAGAGATTTCTTCTTTTAATGTTTTTAGTAATAAAATCATTCACCTTTTCGGAAATATATTTTGAAAGATCTAAAGTGCTTTAAAATTATTCTCTTACCTTAAAAATGAAGGAAAATCTCCTTCGGTTTTGGTAAGTGCATCTTTCCGCAAATTCTCCTCAAAATAAATGCTGTCAAAATATCTTCTATTTAAAGGAAATCAAAATCGTATTTCATTCTCTTACCAAAAAGGGATAAAGTGATCTTTTGGTAACAAAGGTTTTCGCATCGTTTTAAAAAGGAAAGAAGATATTCTGACTTCAAAATAAAATCTCTTTCCAAAAGGCGACAGCTTCTTTGTTTCCTATATAAAGGAACATTCACGCCTTATTCATTTGGTGAAGTAAGAGTATTTGTTTTAAGAGCTCTCTCTCTCATTGAACGAATCCTTTTCTCTCAAAACTTACTCTACCCCCATTTTCTTTTCATCTCTACACTTAACGTTTTCAATATTTAAAGTGAAAAGAATTTTTACAATTTCTTTTTGAAAAACAATTCTGTGTTCTAATCGATCTTCTAATCTGATAAAATTGTTTTTCCTGTGTTCATATAGGCGTTTCCTTCTGTCTATTTAGAATCTGTATTCTATAGTAGACAGGCTCTTTATTTGTTAAACTTTTGAGCGTAATAGCTTAGGTTAGAAGCTATTGAGATAGAGGTTCTCAAGCAACCTTCTCCATGTGTGGGATAGTAATGTCTTGAATCGAGTTTTCTGTACTCTACCAAAAACAGAAAGGGTTGAGGTTAACTAGAACCTTTGGTAAATCTAGTGGGACAAAAGGGTAGATCTAGGTTTTTGATCTATTGCCTTGTACTGTTGGTTTGTCTCTTACCCTTTAAAAGAGATAACTTAGTGGAGGATCTCAAGATGAGTCTTGGGGAGTGGATGTAGGCGAGTTAGTGCCGGACCACTATAACTCTCGGTGTTAATCTCTTTATTCCTGAAGTTTGGTTGTTACTGTCTCTTTTACACTCTTGTTTAATTTCTTAGAAACGCTGAAATTGTTAATAATTCAGATGTTCTAAAACAGTAATAAGTTTCATCTATCCTGAACATTAAAACTCTGGTATTCTAATATAGTGAATATACAATGTTCTAACTGTTGTTCTATTTCCAGTATAATTCATTGTTTGGGTTTCTATTTTGTTTTCTAAACTTTATGAGGATGTTCTAATCTTGATAGCTCTCCATCGTAAAGTTGTTCTAATTTTTGATTAAAGCTCTGTGAAGAAGTTCTAATCTTAATGACTATCTTTCACTTTGCTTTATATATGGTTTTGCAAACTTTATGAGGAAGTTCTAAGTTCAATAACTTTCCTTCATAAAGAAGCTCTGATATTGTACAAGTCAGTGTGAAGCTGTTCTAATCAATAGCTACACTTTGCACAGACTTTCTACATCTGAAATTAGAACATTGTGAGGAGATTCTAATTCATATTCTATTCTCACAATGTTCTGTGTGTGTTTTTCCGCTGTGCTTAGAATTCTAATTTCTGTTTAGAATTTCTAAAATTTATTTCAGTTTTTTAGAAAACCCAATTCACCCCCCCTCTTAGGTTGTGCCATATATATTCGGGACCCACAGGACCAAGTGTTGGGTTTCCCTTCATCCATTTTTGAGAAAATCATCGAAGAAATCACAAAAGGTAATTCCTGAGAACCTTTAAACGCTTTCTTCATCTTTTTCTTTGCTTTTTGGGTGTTTGAAACACCATTTCTAGTCTAGTTGTGAGGGGAACCTAGGATCAACCAAATAGGGGCTTCTGCACCTCTATGGCACGAGGCCAACAGTAGTGGCATGCGCCACTGCAAGTGCCCAGAATCCTCTTATTTTTTACCCAATAAACATCCCAATTCAGTGATCCTCTGGCCAAGCTCCAACCTTTAAAGGTTCATGATGAGTATTAGGTCATATATGGATCAAATAAACAAATGAAACATGATTGAGAGCAATGATTGGTGGATTTGTTCATCCTTCTAGGATGAGCATCAAGATCATGAGCTCAAATCTTGTTAAAACCTTTAAATTTCTGTTATTTAATTGTTCTCTTTTACTTTACTAGCACTTTATTATTTCCGTCCTTTAAATTCTTGTTATTTAGTTTAATGTTCATTGTTATTGTGCTAACCCATTATTTATTAATCTTGTATCATTTACATTCCTCATATTCGTGCTTGTTGGATGATTGATTGTGTTGTGATCTCATGATTAATATATTCTTCTGTGAATATTTGTTATTCTTTATGTTTGTTGTTTGTGGTTTGGATTTTCTTTTTTTGATTTAAGTTTTATTGCAAAATGTAAAGGGTGTGGGTCCCGTATATGTATGGCACAACCTAAGAGGGGGGGTGAATTGGGTTTTCAAAAATAATTTTAGATTTTAAAACAAAATATAGAATTCTAAGTGCAGCGAAAAAAAAAATAAAGAACTTGTGAGAATAGATTATGGATTAGAACTCCCTCACAATGTTGTATTCATAAAAATAGGAAGACTATGCAAAGTGCAGCTATTAATTAAGACTGTTTCACAATGTCTTATTCAATATCAGAACTGCTTTATGATGGAAAGCTATTGTATTTAGAACTTCCTCATAAAGCTTAGAGAATCATATAAGACTGTGTGAGAGACAGGTATTGAAATTAGAACTGCTGCACAAAGCTTTACTCAAGTTTAGAAAACTGATTAGAAACCCAAGTAGTGAAATATACTGTAAATAGAAGAACAGTTTAGAACTTGGTATATACTGTAGGCGAGTTAGTGCTGGACCACTATAACTCTCGGTGTTAATCTCTTTATTTCTGAAGTTTGGTTGTTACTGTCTCTTTTACACTCTTGTTTAATTTCTTAGAAACGCTGAAATTGTTAATAATTCAGATGTTCTAAAACAACAATAAGTTTCATCTATCCTGAACATTAGAACTCTGGTATTCTAATATAGTGAATATACAATGTTCTAACTGTTGTTCTATTTCCAGTATAATTCACTGTTTGGGTTTCTATTTTGTTTTCTAAACTTTATGAGGATGTTCTAATCTTGATAGCTCTCCATCGTAAAGTTGTTCTAATTTTTGATTAAAGCTCTGTGAAGAAGTTCTAATCTTAATGACTATCTTTCACTTTGCTTTATATATGGTTTTGCAAACTTTATGAGGAAGTTCTAAGTTCAATAACTTTCCTTCATAAAGAAGCTCTGATATTGTACAAGTCAGTGTGAAGCTGTTCTAATCAATAGCTGCACTTTGCACAGACTTTCTATATCTGAAATTAGAACATTGTGAGAAGATTCTAATTCATATTCTATTCTCACAAAGTTCTGTGTGTGTTTTTCCGCTGTGCTTAGAATTCTAATTTCTGTTTAGAATTTCTAAAATTTATTTCAGTTTTTTAGAAAACCCAATTCACCCCCCCTCTTGGGTTGTGCCATATATATTCGGGACCCACAATCTGGTATCAGAGCTTTGGCTCTTGACTTACCTAAGCTTAACCGCTTAAGAGATAAGATCCCATGGCAACCCCACTTCCTCTTTCTACTTTAGAAGGACAATCTGTTTCTAGACCTCCTTTGTTCAATGGCTCTAATTACTCTTACTAGAAAACTAGAATGGAGAATTTTATGAAATCAGTTGATATAAATTGTTGGAGAAATGTTATAACTGGTCCTCACATTCCCATGAAAACTGTAGGAGATGAGCTAGTTAGAAAAACTGAAGAAGAATATACCGATGGTGACTTGAATGATATTGCCGTAAATGCAAAAGCCATTAATATTCTTCATTGTGCTTTAGATGCAACTGAATACAACAAAGTGTCTGGATGTAAATCTGCGACAGAGGTATGGGAAAAACTTAAAGTAACCTATGAGGGTACAGACAGGGTAAAAGAATCAAGAATAAATATCCTTTGGAGAGAATATGAAATGTTTAGTATGAAAGAAGGAGAAACTATTGCAGAACTAAATTCTAGATTTACCAATATATTTAATCCTTTGAGAACTCTCGGAAAGGAAATTTCAGAAGATGAGTGTGAACCCCTCCCCAAATATCAAATGCGTGAGATGCATGTGACTAAGGAAGAAATGCACGTGATGTGTGAGTCGCCACCTTGTTTAATTATTTTAGGGTAAACTAGGAAAAAACCCTAAGTGACTCCAATTTAAATTAACCTAATTACTAGATTAATTATCCCAATGTCTAAGGCATGGTGTGCAAACCTGAGATGGATCCCGAGACTATGTCATGCTGATGAACTAACCATGAATGAATGCTTTACAAGGTGAATGATGTGTTTAAGGTGATTTCGACTTGCCGCTCGGGGTTAAATCCCAAACGTGCCTACGTACTTCCGTTTGAATGGAAGATCAAAGTCAACGTAGTTCGATAGGCCTCTTTTAGAGGGCTTTGAATGGGGATGCTTTATGCATGAGTGTGTGTATGCTTTGTGCATTTTGTTTAGGCATTGTGCCAAAGAATTGATTGTTTTAGGCATTTTGCCTAAAAGTTTTGATTGGACTTATTTGTGTGCCAGAAAAATGTTGATTGGACTTATTTGTTTGCCAAAAAATGAATTAAGTCTTTTAGCCAAAACATTTTGTGATTTAGGCAATTTAATTGCCGAAAAATTGATTTTAAAGGCTTTTAGCCAAAATGTGTTGATTTGAAAGCTTTTAGCAAAAAGTGCCGATTTAGGCAAGATATTGCCAAAATTGATTGATGATTTATTTAGGCGACTGTCGCCAAAATTGAATGATTTAAGGCTTTAAAGCCAAAAAGATTGATTTAGTTTTAAGGCATTTTGCCAAAACTTTGATTTAAGCGTTTTATTGCTAAAAAATAACTGATCTTACTTATTGGCAACTTGTTTACCAAAAGTAATTAATCAAACTGCAATGTAGGCAATTTAATGCCAAAAGAACGTGAATAATTTAGGCTACTTAGTCACAATTATTGATGAACTGGACTTAAGCCGAAAATTGTTCGAAATAAAGGCAATCATACCATAGCCATTGATAGACTAGATATTTAAGCCAATATTGTCGGATTTAGGCTTTAATACCACGATTATTAATTAACCGGGCATTTAGCTTAATCATACTTTAATTGAGGCAATTTACTTGCCTATATGATGACATGAATGCATTTATGCAGTTGTAGAATTAAAAGGAGTAGAAGAGAAGCATGCATGAAGTGCTAAAATTAAATAGGCAGAGTTTTGTTTACGTACCTGATTTAATCGTCGACCGCTTCTTAACTCCAGGTTAAGCTCCTCGTTAAGGGAATTAATTTTAATTTAATTTTAAGTGACCAAATATCACAACAATAAAATAAAATTAAAATTAAAAAATGCAAGAAAGCAGTAAAGAATCGCAAAGAGCGTAGGGAGAAGGAGCGTCCGTCAACACAGACTGAGTGCCTCAAAACGGAGCCCCAGAGCCGTCTTTTATAGGGAAAAAACGCACCCCGGGCGCGCCTGCCCGCCCTCAAGGGCGGGCATGCGCGCCTGGGCTGGGCGGGCGTGCCCGCCTGGTCTGGGCGGGCGTGCCCGCCCATTCTGGGCGGGCGTGTCCGCCCAGGCTGGGCGGGCGTGCCCGCCCATGCTGGGCGGGCATGTCCGCCCAGGTTGGGCGGGCGTGCCCGCCTTTGCAGGGCGGGTGCGTCCGTCCTTGAGGGTGCGCATGCCCACCCCCGCGGGCGGACATGCGTGCCTTTTTTTTTCTTTCCGGAGGCTTTTTCGGGAGTCCCGGACTTCCAAAAAATATTCCGAGACCAGTTTCGTGATCTTCGTAATTTTTCGGACATTTCAAGTACCATATTGGCACACTTCCGGTGAACTTTTTGAATGACCTCTGGTCCGACCGGGCTGTTTGCAGTCCGAAAGAATTGGCTCTTTGAGCCTCAAAATTTAGGTATTCACAGTTGCCCCCCACCGGCAACCATAAAGATGTTTTTATGGGCGCTGGTGGTTGTCTGAAAACTAAATTTTGTAGGCGAATGTTAGACGCGTCAAAAGGACCCGCCTCTTGGCTATTTGCTTATAAATAGCTCAAAAACTCATTATTTCATTTATTCTCCACTCTCCAAATCAAAAGAGCTCTCTCAAATTCTCTCAACTTTCTCATCATGGCTTCCCCAAGCTATAGCAGCGGTGAGGACCTCCTGGAGTCTCTGGGAATTTCTGTGGACGATGCCAATCTTGCGGCGGACGC
Organism: Jatropha curcas; assembly: GCF_041381405.1. Classification (NCBI taxonomy): domain Eukaryota; kingdom Viridiplantae; phylum Streptophyta; class Magnoliopsida; order Malpighiales; family Euphorbiaceae; genus Jatropha; species Jatropha curcas. Next base: position 6,016,265 of record NC_143154.1, read on the forward strand.
TGACAATCATGCTTCCATGACCGGCGTCTTTGCCCAGGTAAGCTCCCTTCGCTTCTGTACTTTTGGGCCTTAGGCCAAGTGTGAATTTTTGGGCCTTAGGCCAAATTATGATTTTTCGGGCCTTAGGCCAAATCGTGATTGGGCCTTAGGCCAAATTATGATTTTCGGGCCTTAGGCCAAATTGTGATTTTTTTTTTTTGGGCCTTAGGCCAAATCGTGATTTTTTTTGGGCCTTAGGCCAAATCGTGATTTTCTGGGCCTTAGGCCAAATTGTGATTTCTTGGGCCTTAGGCCAAATCGTGATTTTTTGGGCCTTAGGCCAAATCGTGGTTTTTGGGCCTTAGGCCAAATTGTGATTGAATCTTACCACTTTTATTAGTATGATACTGGGGGAGGATTAGGATATCTTTTAGTTAGGAACCAAAGGATAACCTTAAACTGTTTTACCTTCTAGGACGCATACATTAGGCTGGACGTGGGCGAGTCCTCTATTGCTGAGATCCCATTTGACATACTTGATCCTAATAACCCGGTCGGAGCCATCATTGACCCCTCTCACCTGGGCTTCTTAAGAAATCTCGAGCTGGGTAGGCAGAATTACAAGAGTTTACTGGGCGCGTTGGCTGAGAGATGGTGGGACACCACCAACACTTTCCACTTCTCTTGGGGCGAGATGACGATGACCCCAACTGACTTTTCATTGATTTCTGGGATTCCTTTTGGTACTCGGCCGATCGAGCTGTATGACGATTGGAGGACTGCGGTTACCCCCGACCGAATGACGGAGTTGATAGGGATTGACCCTCCTCGGATTGTTAGACCCAGCCATTCCTCCCCCGATCTGAGTGTTTCGAGGCACTGGTTATCCTCCCAAGCTCCTATCATTTATGCCCGACATAGACAGGGAGAGCTAACGGCGACTCAGGTAGCTAGATTCACTCTGCTGCTGCTGTTTGCTTCGTCTTTCTGGTCTAACAGAAAAGAGAAGTTTAATCCCTCTATACTGAGGAGTTTGGAGGACTTGGCCCACCTCACTGAGTATGACTGGGCCGGTGCTATTCTGAGCCGCATGTACGAGGATATGTGCGATCTGAGTCGAGGCCACTGTAGGCTCAGTGGGACCTACTATTTCTGGGAGGTAATGTAAAGAACATATCCTCATTCTGTCCCCCCCCCCCCTTTATTTTTATTATTAATCCTTTCCTTCCTTGTGCAGACTTGGGCCTTTGAGTATTTTCCCTATATCCGCCCTGAGCTGGCCCGCACTGATCTTGGGCTAGGGTTGGTACCTTTAGCTTGGAGATGGTACCGAGCTAACCAACAGTCCATTCTACACCGGAAGTCTTTGGGAGATCTGCGGAGCTTCTTCGATACTTGTACCATAGGGCAGGCGAGTGCATTTCCTAATTTCTCTTGGTTATGTAAAAAAAAAGATTTGTTAACACATTTGCTTCTCTTACATAGGTTGAAGTAGGGGCGATGGGCACCCGACTCCAACATTGGATTGAGGCGGATCCCCATTTCAGGCGATCAGAGGCTCTGTCTCGGCGGCGGTTTGTCTTATCACATCCTGTTCTGAGACATTATTACCTGGGTGAGCGAGTGAACTTCCAGGTTAGGGGCTGCCGCTCCGTTCCTCTTCCTCCCCCTGAGGACATGCGAGCGGGCAAACAGATGGTTCTTACAGATGTCCATACTGAGGGTATCCCGTACATGGAATTGATCCGGGGTGGAGATTATGACGAATTCTGCCAGGTGTTTCTGATGCGGCCCATCGGCTCCAGGTTCGACAGTCTCCCGAGGTCGACTCCTTCCCAGCCGCTTGGCACCCGTTCCTCTCGGGCTTCCGGTTCTTCGGCCAGGACTCCAGGGAGGAGGCCTGTGACCCAGCCTTCTTCTTCTACTCCGGTGGAGGGTCCGTCTCGAGCTGGCCCTAGTCATTCGGTTGGTGCCTTCAGGATTCCCCAGGCTATTTCAGAGGCTACCAGGCCTGTCCATCCGGGCTTGGCCAATTTGCACCTTCCATACAGCATTTCCTATTACACTCCCGAGGGTACTTCGTCTCTTAGGGAGGTATCCCTGGGTCGTGTGAATCACCTGGCTCTTCCTCCTGATGACATTAATGAGGTAATGACTGGTAAATCCCTCATAAAAAAGGATTCATATGAGATTTGTATATTGACTTTGTATTTTTGTGTGATTTCCAGGTTCCTGACGGCTTGATCCGTCAGATGATGGAGCTAATCCTTGGAATGCAGGAGGAACTAACTTCAGCTTGGACACTGCAGGCTTTTGACGACCAGAGGAGGAGGAGGTCTCGCCGCTGATAGCTGCTAGACTTCTTTGCTTTCCTTTACTTTCTTTCCCTCTCTCTCTTTTTTTTTTTTTTTTTTTACTGTATTGAAACTTGGCCTGTATTTCTGTGCTCAACTTATTTGTACCTTACAGTATGCATGCATTAGATTTGAGCAGAAAAGGATTAAAAAAGTACACACTTTGTCTCTCTTTTTTTTTTTTGTTTTTTTTTCGAAAGAGAAAAGGAAAAAGTTATTTTCTATTTTTTTTTTTTTTTTTTAAAAAAAAAAACAGGAAGGATAAATAAATAAGAAACATGAATTCCTTTTACAATCATAGCATGCATAGCTGGACCAGGAGTCTCTCCAAAGTTGAAAAGATCAATTTGGGTAGGTACGGAATTTCTCCTGTTATCACTCTTAGGGGCGTAGTAGTTGACTGGGACTTTGTGCGAGCCTGTATTAGATTTTGGGATCCTGAGGCTCACGTTTTTCGGTTTGGGGCTATGATGGAGGAAATGTGCCCTCTTTTTGAGGAATTTTGTGCGATTATAGGGTGTGATCCCAAGGCTCCCTTGGTTAGGCATGAGGTGAAAGTTGGGTATGTTAAGTCATTTGAGAACCTGTTTCGGTTTAGCCGGCCACAGGCTAGGGCTATGATTGTGGATGATCAGAAGGCGATTCTGCTGCCTCTGATTGATGAATTTTCAGAGACTTGCTTGGACGACCCTGACCGGATGAGGCTGAGGATGCGGGCCCTGGTTTTCTGCTTATTGGCTGGTTTCTCATTCAACCGGGACCCGGGTTTTGGAGACTTGCGGCTTTGCCCTATGTGAATACTCAAATTTTGAGGCTCAAAAAGCCTGTTGGTTGACTTTGCTACAGTAAATTTGACTGTGCTACAATGAATTTGCTACAGCAAATTTAATTGTGCTACAGTGCATTTGCTACAGTAACTTTGACTCACAAGGCTCAAAGAGCCAATTTTCCCGGAATGCAAACAGTCCGGCCGGACCGGAGGCCATTTCGGAAGTTCACCGGAAATATGTCAATATGGTACTTGAAACGTCCGGAATTTTACGAGGATCGCGGAACAGGTCCCGGAATATTTTTCGGAAGTCCGGAACTCCCAAAAAGGCTCCCGAAGCGAGGCACGGTGGCCACACCGGCCACGGCGGCGCCAGCCCACGCCAAGCGCGGGCGGGGCCTGGCGCCCAGCGCGGGCGGGGCCTGGCGCCCAGCGCGGGCGAGGCCTCCCGCGCCGCGCGCGGGCGAGGCCTCTCGCCCCGCGCGGGCGAGGCCTCCCGCGCGGGCGAGGCCCCTCGCGCCCCGCGCGGGCGAGGCCTCTCGCCCTGCACGGGCGAGGCCTGTCGCCCCACCGACAGGGCGGTAGGTACCGCCGAGCCTGGCGGCAGCTACCGCCCAGATTTTTGAGCGGTGGCTACCGCCATGCCAGGCGGCAGCTACCGCCCGGGACCCGAAAATGGCCTATAAATAGGCCATTTTCAGGCTGTTTTTGGCACCTCTTGTCTGTATTGACGGACGAAACCTTCTCCCTCTCACGCTCCTTGCGTCTTCTTTACCGCTTTTTGCATTTAATTTAATTTTATTGCATTTATATTGTGTTATTTGACCACTAAAATAAAATAAAATTAAAAATTAATTAATATACCTAAACGAGGAGCTAAATCTGGAGTTAAGAAGTGGCCGACGATTAAATCAGGTACGTAATTAAAATTCTGCCTATTTAATTTTAGCACTTCATGCATGCTTCTTTTCTACTCTTAATCATTCTATAACTGCATAAAAATGCATACACGTCAACTAAAGTCTTGCTTAATCAAAAATCAAACCTTTTACGGCCAAAAGTCGTAAAATCGAACCATTTTGGCGAAACGCCTTAAAATCAACACTTTCGACTAAAAGTCATAAAATCAAACCATTTTGGCGAAAAGCCTTAAGACCAACACATTTCGGCCTAAGGCCTCAAAATCAACCATTTTGGCGACAATCGCCTAAATCACACATTTTAGCAAATGAATTGCCTTAAAATCAACCACTTTAGCGATAAATCGCTTAAAACCGACATTTTTGGCAAAATGCCTCAAAATCAATCATTTTCGGTTTAAAACCGTAAAATCAACCATTTTAGCGACAAATCGCTTAAAACCGACATTTTTGGCAAAATGCCTCAAAATCAATCATTTTCGGTTTAAAACCGTAAAATCAACCATTTTAGCGACAAATCGCTTAAAAATCGACATTTTTGGCAAAATGCCTCAAAATCAATCATTTTCGGTTTAAAACCGTAAAATCAACCATTTTAGCGACAAATCGCTTAAAACCGACATTTTTGGCAAAATGCCTCAAAATCAATCATTTTCGGTTTAAAACCGTAAAATCAACCATTTTAGCGACAAATCGCTTAAAAATCGACATTTTTGGCAAAATGCCTCAAAATCAATCATTTTCGGTTTAAAACCGTAAAATCAACCATTTAAGCGACAAATCGCTTAAAACCGACATTTTTGGCAAAATGCCTTAAAATCAATCTTTTAAGCGACAAATCGTTTAAATGAACCATTTTGGCACAAATGCCTAAATCAATCAATTTTCGGCAAAATGCCTAAACAACATGCACGAAGCATACGCACACCCATGCATCAAGCATACACCTTCCAAGCCCTTTAAAAGAGGCCTATCGAACTACGTTGACTTTGATCTTCCATTCAAACGGAAGTACGTAGGCACGTTCGGGATTTCACCCCGGGTGGCAAGTCAAAATCACTCAAACATTTCATTAATCCATCATTCACCTTGCAAAGCATTCATCCATCGGTTAGTTCATCAGCATGACATAGTCTCGGGATCCACCTCGGGTTCGTAGATTGTGCCTTAAACATTGGGATAATTAATCTAGTAACTAGGTTAATTAAAAATGGAGTCACTTAGGGTTTTTTCCTAGTTTGCCCTAAAAAAATTAAACAAGGTGGCGACTCACACATTCACGTGCATTTCTGTCCTTAGTCACATGCCTATGCATCCGGGGAGAGGGGTTCACAGTTTGGCGACTTCACTGGGGATTATGTACTTAATTTGCATAAAGTGGACTACAATTGTTGTGAAAACTAACCGGCCTTTCTTTAAGGCATCATTTTATTATGCTTTGTTTTGCAGGGTACCCTAATACGAATCAAGTGTTCTTTCCTTAAGAATACTTGATAAATCCGGACTTAATTGAAAAATGTGATTAAGACATTAAAACTTGTTGATTTATTTGCACGATTGGGAATCCTTTTCTCCATTGCATAAAAAAATGAACTTCAAATGAATTTCTTCTCTTCTGTTCAAACTTCTGAGTCTGGATAGCAAGTAGCGCTGATCGGCAGGTCTCTTTGATTATGCCGACGGACAGCCAAAGCGTCCTCCCTGTTACCGCAAACCATCTCTAATCCTTTTGGAGGTGGCCCATGAGTATGCGTACCGTTGGACCCACGCGAAACTCTTTGTTTCACATGTGGTTAGGTATATCCTTACTCAAGGTTCAAGGGTCCCTTAATAAGCCAATTCTCTATTTGTGTCATAGCCTATAGAACCTATCCTTTAGGACTGTATGCACCCGATGATGCTGAATCATTCCATTAAAAATGAATTATGTTGTGATGCTGTGTGCATTCACGCATTCATCCCATACTTCACGCATAAAAAAAAAAATTTTCCATTTCAAAGTTGGAAAGTCACATTTTGGTCCCTGAGACCTGAAAATTCACATTTTTGGTCCCTAAGACCTGAAAACTTACATTTTGGTCCCTAAGACCTAGAAAATCACACTTTGGTCCTAAAATTTCCGATTTGGTCACAAAGGCCCAAAAATTCTCGATTTGGCCCCAAAGGCCCAAAAATTCCCAAATTTGGCCCATAAGGCCCAAAAATTCAAATCTCGGCCCGTAAGGCCCAAAAATTCCTAATTTGGCCCGTAAGGCCCAAAAATTCCCGATTTGGCCCATAAGGCCCAAAATTTCAAATCTCGGCCCCGAAGGCCCAAAAATTCAAATCTCGGCCTGTAATGCCCAAAAATTCAAATCTCGGCCCGTAAGGCCCACAAATTCAAATCTCAGCCCGTAAGGCCCAAAAATTCCTAATTTGGCCCCTAAGGCCCAAAAAAATTCCTAATTTGGCCCCAAAGGCCCAAAAATTCACATCTTGGCCCCTAAGGCCCAAAAAATTTTCTTTGAGAACTTAGGACCTTTCGAAAAGTCGAGGTGTCCAGCCCTAAGCACTCTACCTTACATACCACCCCACATCACAAGGGTCAAGTCCAAATACTTTACCCATACACTACCCTACCTCACACTATCTCACATACCATATGGAAACACCTTATATAGGATAGTCTAATCGTTTTGACTATGTCCTTTCACAGGTCCCCTCCAAAGACCACCTGTACTCGAAACACCAATTGAGCTCTCACCCACAAGACCGATTTCACCAACCGCACCAATGGCATCACTCACCGACATCCAAAACCTCATTGAACAACTGGAAGCCAGAATGGAGGCTAGAATGAATGAGGCATTGGCTGCCCAAAGAATTGCCCTATTAGCTGAACTAGGCGGTAGTAATGGAAATGGGGCTCCAGTTGGGGGAAATGGTAATGCTGCCTCCAATCAAGGACCTGGTGCTACATCTGCATCCTCAAACCTTATCCCTAACTTGGAAGAAATGCCCTCCAAAACTGCTTTTGAGTTGGAAGCTCAGAAAATGAGAGAAAAACTGGAATTGTTAGAAAGATCTGTTACTGCCCTTAAAACACACAAAGAAGTGGTGGACATGGACTCCTTGTCCTTGTTCCCCAAAGCAAGATTACCTACAAAATTCAAGATGCCCAACATGGATAAGTTTGACGGAACCACTTGTCCCAAAACGCACCTGAAAATGTATGTGGGTGCCCTCAACCCCTTTGGCCTGAACAGCGAGCTCCTTGCTCAGTTGTTTCAGCAATCTTTGACTGGTGCTGCATTAAGATGGTTTGTAAGCTTGGATCATTCCAAAATGAAGAATTGGGAGGACATATGCAATGCTTTCAACACGCAGTATCATTATAATATCGAAGTGGATGTTACCCGGAGGGAGCTAGAAACCACTAAACAAAAGAACAATGAGCCCTTCTCCTCATTCCTTTCGAGGTGGAGAGCCAAAGCTGCTCAAATGATCAACCGACCCTCTGAACAGGAACAAGTTGACATAATAATCAAGAATTTATTGCCTGTCTACCAGTCACAGCTTCAAACACAGTACTTGCCTACGTTCCAATCGCTCATTGCGACTGCAACTAAGGTGGAAGACTTAATCCAGTTGGGTCGGCTCAAAGAAGACTCATACAAGAAGCAGAATCATGCTGGGTCTAGTGCGACAAATGAAATAGCCAGTATAATCCCCACGAATCCTTTACGTGTTGGGAATTTGGGAAACAATCAGCCAAGGAGGCAATATACTGATCTCGGCATGCCAATCCTTTTGGTATTCCGAGAAGCAATGAAAGCAAATTTACTGAAGCCCTTAGAAGCAAGGCCATTACCAAACCCCCTGCCCCGGAATTTCAAAGCCAATGAATATTGTGAGTACCATCAAGGACATGGGCATAAGACCGAATCATGCTGGACCTTGAAAAACCGTCTACAAGACCTGGTTGACAATGGGTCTATCATCCCCAAGAGCAAGCCGAATAACAACCAATCCCTTGCCTAACCATGGGATTAATGCAAAAAAAAATTGCCGAACAAGAATCGTTCGATCCTTTTGAACTTTTCTTAGAAATGAATGAAGTTTGTGTCTGAGAAGGTTGAGATCAAACCTCCAAAAGAACAAAAGAATTGTTCAAGACCAACAACAACATGTCTGATTGATTGAAGCATCAAGAAGAACAAAGTCACTACAGTCAATCCGATCCTAGTCCATCATGGTCCACCTAGAGTCTATCTTTTAGGGCCTAGTTTCTTTTTTCTTTTCATTTTCATTTCCATTCAAGTTTTCATTCAATTCAAATTTGTAAATCTAAGTGTCTTTTGTACACAAATTTTGTCTTATCAATAAAAAGGGATCAGTTTACGTTCCAATCATGTTTATACTCTCTCTCTATCTTTTCCTGTGAAAGCAAAAAAAAAAATCAAAGAAAAATAATGAAAAAAAAATGATGATAAAAAAAAAAAAGATAATAAAAATTGGCAAAGAAAAATGCATTCATCCATTCATTTGCTCTGCATCAATCAAAGCTGGGGGCATCTTAAGAAGCACCATCAAAGGGGAAGTTTTGAAGGGTAATCATGGAAAGGATCCAGCAAAGGGTACGCAAGACTTCAAACAGTACCGAGACAAAGCCGATTGAAGGGGTTAGGGCCAGAATGGTTTCTCCGAAAACCCAAGGATGGAAGATGCTCCGACAGAGAGGTGTCTGAATTTTGAGCTTAAAAGCGACAGAATAAAGACGTTATGTTTAGAATTGGATTGGGCCTGCACGAAGTCGCAATACTATCCATACACTACTCGAGTTATCTCAGAATCAAGTTGCCTCGAAATTCTTTATGGAGAGGATGCTTCTAAGCAAGAAAAAGGAAAAAAATGGGTCAAAAGGAACTTCTGCACAAAAGAAAGAAATCAAAGCTACAGGAAATCAAGTTGTCCAAAACGGGTCAACTACAAACTCTCTGACAAATTCAAGCCCATCAAGGGTAGAGGACAAATCATTTCAGCCATAAGGACAAAGACCAAGCGGCTGCTCACATTTTGAAAAAGCAAGTTAAAAGTAGTCATTTCCACAAATTGGATGACAACAAACACCTTGAAAATCAAGCACCAAAAATGGCACAAATACAAATGTCCTTATAAACAAGGATCATTTCTCAAAACAAGAAAAAGGAAGAGTCTCCTCAAAATTCCTTATGGAGAGGAGAACCATTGAGGAAATAAGTTTCACATTCAGAGGAAGATAAAGTTCAAGAAAAGGAATCAAATTAACCTCAAGAATTCAAACATGGCGAAGCCACAAACTCAAAGCATAAAAGCTTCTTCAAGCCAATCAAGTTACCACCACAATGTGGGTATTCAAAACTCTTTGTGATGAATACAAGTCATATTTCAGTCAACCAGTGGTAAAACCGCTACAACAACACAGCCAGATTCGCCTAGGGTCATCACTATCATGCGAGCTCGAGTCAATAAGTTGATTCAACATCATCAAAGTCAGGAAGGGAATCCTACAAAGACATCAAGTCGGGAAGGGAATCCTGCAAAGACATCAAGCCGGGAAGGAATCCCGTGAAGACATCGAGCCGGGAAGGAATCCTGCGAAGAAATCAAGTCAGAAATAAATTCTGCATCAACATCAAGTCGGGAAAGAATCCCGCAAAGACATCAAGTCGGGAAGGAATCCCGTGAAGAAATGGAGTCAGACATGAACTCTGCATCAACATCAAGTCGGGAAGGGAATCCTGCAAAGACATCAAGCCGGGAAGGAATCCCGTGAAGACATCAAGCCGGAAGGAATCATGCGAAGAAATCAAAACAGAAATGAATGCTGCATCAACATCCAGCCGGGAAGGACTCCCGCAAAGACATCAAGCCGGGAAGGAATCCCCGAAGAAATCAAATCGGAAATGAATTCCACAATCAGCATTAAGTCGGAATTGAATTTTGCCCCAACAGCAAGTCATTCCGCACCAAGTCGGAAATAAATTCCGCACCAAGACGGAAAGGAATTTCGCACTAACATCAAGTCGGAGATGAATTTCGCACCAGCCGAGCACGAAGTTCGCATCCCAGAAGGAACTACGAAAGACCTGATTCTCCCCATCCCCCGAAGAGTTCTTGGAGATACGTAGGCAGCCACAAAGGCGCGGTCACAAACATAAGTTTGCATCATAAAAAGCATTTTCTCTTTGCCAATATAATACAATAAAAAATAAAAAAAAAGAGAAGAAAAGAAAAATAAAAGCTGGAGTTGAAAACCCGAGAGGGCGGCTTCAGGCAAGAATTAAGCCCGCTAGGCTGAAAACCCGAAAGGGCGGTCTAGGCAAAAGTTAGGGCAAAGAGCCTGCTAGAGTCGAAAACCCGAAAGGGCGGCTACTAGGCAAAAGTTAAGGCGAAAAAAAAAAAAAAAAAAAAGTGCTTTCAAAAGTCTCCTTGAGAGTATATAAATCATTTTTTCCAGGAATCACTGAGTTCCTTCGAGTCAAATTTCACTACAAGAAAAATTTGAGTCTCTAAATCGAGTCTCCAATGAGTCAAGTCTCCATCACCAGTGGTCATTCCACAACGAGTCACAAAAATCGAGTCACTCTCAAAAGTTCGTCACTATTTGAGTCATTCCAAGAGACAGAGAAAGGAAAATGTCAATTTAATCCCCGGGGTTTCCAAAATAACCCTAAAAATGTCAAACATAATCGTTGAGAGGTAATTCTTTAATACCTCGTCTCCACTCGGACCATCGTTTCTTCGATCATTTCTGACGAGCGATGTCATCAACATTGTCTGTTTCCTTGAGTCATATAAGTGGCTTTGTTCTCTTTGATTCCTCAATCGATTAGATAAGTACAACACCAATGTTTTGAAGTATTCCATGGTCAGCACCATTCTGGGGGCAAGAAGTGATAAGAACCTTCACCATTCTCCCATCACAGAAGTAATCACGGAATTTCTAGTCTTTCATTAAGAAGAAATTCTATTTCAGCTAATAAAGGCATCAAATAGGGGGCGAAATCCTCCAAGTCGGATTCAGGGGCAAGTGTTAACATACACAACCCAGAGTGAAACCCAACTATTGTCAACCTCTTTTTACATAAAACCTAGGGTGAAACCCTAACCAATAGCCAACCATTTTTCATCCAAAACCAAGCCATTTGATCATTTCGACTTTAAGTGGACCCTTGGTTCTCAAAGAAAAAAAACAAAAATAAAACAAAACATCTTTTCAAGTCCTCTAAGAGGCAAAATCTCTTTTCAAGCCCTCATTAAGAGGCAAAACATTTTTTTCAAGTCCTCTAAGAGGCAACATCCTCAAAATTTGCGTTTCAGACAACCACCGACTCCCATAAATCATTTTTATGGTCGACGGTGGGGGGCAACTGTGAATACTCAAATTTTGAGGCTCAAAAAGCCTGTTGGTTGACTTTGCTACAGTAAATTTGACTGTGCTACAATGAATTTGCTACAGCAAATTTAATTGTGCTACAGTGCATTTGCTACAGTAACTTTGACTCACAAGGCTCAAAGAGCCAATTTTCCCGGACTGCAAACAGTCCGGCCGGACCGGAGGCCATTTCGGAAGTTCACCGGAAATATGTCAATATGGTACTTGAAACGTCCGGAATTTTACGAGGATCGCGGAACAAGTCCCGGAATATTTTTCGGAAGTCCGGAACTCCCAAAAAGGCTCCCGAAGCGAGGCACGGTGGCCACACCGGCCACGGCGGCGCCAGCCCACGCCAAGCGCGGGCGGGGCCTGGCGCCCAGCGCGGGCGGGGCCTGGTGCCCAGCGCGGGCGAGGCCTCTCGCCCCGCGCGGGCGAGGCCTCCCGCGCCGCGCGCGGGCGAGGCCTCTCGCCCCGCGCGGGCGAGGCCTCCCGCGCCGCGCGCGGGCGAGGCCTCTCGCCCCGCGCGGGCGAGGCCTGTCGCCCCACCGACAGGGCGGTAGGTACCGCCGAGCCTGGCGGCAGCTACCGCCCAGATTTTTGAGCGGTGGCTACCGCCATGCCAGGCGGCAGCTACCGCCCGGGACCCGAAAATGGCCTATAAATAGGCCATTTTCAGGCTGTTTTTGGCACCTCTTGTCTGTATTGACGGACGAAACCTTCTCCCTCTCACGCTCCTTACGTCTTCTTTACCGCTTTTTGCATTTAATTTAATTTTATTGCATTTATATTGTGTTATTTGACCACTAAAATAAAATAAAATTAAAAATTAATTAATATACCTAAACGAGGAGCTAAATCTGGAGTTAAGAAGTGGCCGACGATTAAATCAGGTACGTAATTAAAATTCTGCCTATTTAATTTTAGCACTTCATGCATGCTTCTTTTCTACTCTTAATCATTCTATAACTGCATAAAAATGCATACACGTCAACTAAAGTCTTGCTTAATCAAAAATCAAACCTTTTACGGCCAAAAGTCGTAAAATCGAACCATTTTGGCGAAACGCCTTAAAATCAACACTTTCGACTAAAAGTCATAAAATCAAACCATTTTGGCGAAAAGCCTTAAGACCAACACATTTCGGCCTAAGGCCTCAAAATCAACCATTTTGGCGACAATCGCCTAAATCACACATTTTAGCAAATGAATTGCCTTAAAATCAACCACTTTAGCGACAAATCGCTTAAAACCGACATTTTTGGCAAAATGCCTCAAAATCAATCATTTTCGGTTTAAAACCGTAAAATCAACCATTTTAGCGACAAATCGCTTAAAACCGACATTTTTGGCAAAATGCCTCAAAATCAATCATTTTCGGTTTAAAACCGTAAAATCAACCATTTTAGCGACAAATCGCTTAAAAATCGACATTTTTGGCAAAATGCCTCAAAATCAATCATTTTCGGTTTAAAACCGTAAAATCAACCATTTTAGCGACAAATCGCTTAAAACCGACATTTTTGGCAAAATGCCTCAAAATCAATCATTTTCGGTTTAAAACCGTAAAATCAACCATTTTAGCGACAAATCGCTTAAAAATCGACATTTTTGGCAAAATGCCTCAAAATCAATCATTTTCGGTTTAAAACCGTAAAATCAACCATTTAAGCGACAAATCGCTTAAAACCGACATTTTTGGCAAAATGCCTTAAAATCAATCTTTTAAGCGACAAATCGTTTAAATGAACCATTTTGGCACAAATGCCTAAATCAATCAATTTTCGGCAAAATGCCTAAACAACATGCACGAAGCATACGCACACCCATGCATCAAGCATACACCTTCCAAGCCCTTTAAAAGAGGCCTATCGAACTACGTTGACTTTGATCTTCCATTCAAACGGAAGTACGTAGGCACGTTCGGGATTTCACCCCGGGTGGCAAGTCAAAATCACTCAAACATTTCATTAATCCATCATTCACCTTGCAAAGCATTCATCCATCGGTTAGTTCATCAGCATGACATAGTCTCGGGATCCACCTCGGGTTCGTAGATTGTGCCTTAAACATTGGGATAATTAATCTAGTAACTAGGTTAATTAAAAATGGAGTCACTTAGGGTTTTTTCCTAGTTTGCCCTAAAAAAATTAAACAAGGTGGCGACTCACACATTCACGTGCATTTCTGTCCTTAGTCACATGCCTATGCATCCGGGGAGAGGGGTTCACACCCTATGGTTTGGCAAATGGAGGACATGGGTTGCATTGGCGGTATTGTGCTGGTTGAGACCATTAGAAGTCTTGACAGAGCCGCTTTAGGGTTCGACGATTGGACCGTTTCTCCCATTATTTTGCAGGTATTTCTCCCTATCATCTTTCCTCATTCTTCTTCTTCCTCTTTTTTTTTTTTTTTTTTTATAATGGAAAAGATCCATTATTCAGGTTTGGTTGAGGGATCACCTCCAAGTAGTGGCTGCTCCAACCTCTCTTCCCTACAATTCTACTCAATATCGCATGCGGAAAATCTTGCTCTCCCACCCTTCTACTGAAACATGGACTTCATGGCTGGTTGAATTGGGTCCAAATGAGATACTGTGGTTCGTCCCTTGGTACAATATCAACCGCTTTATTCAGGTCAGCTTTCGCCATTCTCGGGTTTATCTCCTAGGCCTCACACACTGTACTTGGTACTGCGCTTCGCGCGTTCTGAGGCAGATGGGGATAGATCAAACTGTCCCTATTATGGATGACTTTTCAGCTGATTCTGCGATTACTGCTGGTGTTACCCGAGCTGTTCTTAAAGCTTGGGTTGGAGATCACCGTATGGTTAGACCTTTACCTGATCCTACCAGCGTTCAGACTTCTCCCGAGTACCGGGCCTGGTTCATTACCGCTGTCTGGCCGATTGAAAGACCAAGGAGGACTGCACTGCTGAGTGTTCTCGAAGGTTGGGTTCAGGCTGATGCTGAAGAGGAGGTTGGGACAGGTGAGGAGATTGTGCTGGCCCCTCGGACAGGCAAGGCTGGGCAGAGTTCAGTAGAAGACTCAGAGGATGCCGCTCCGCGGAGGCGACGGGATACCTAGACTCTTATGAACTTTTGTGATTTTTTTTTCTTGTTTTGCCTTTCGTTTGGGACTTTGGATTTATCTTTTGATGTATGCTTTACACTTTCTTTAGTTATTTTGGACTCTCTTGCTTGATTCTGGATTATTTGACTTTGTCATTAGGCGTTTGAACTTTCCAAGCATTTGCCAACTTTTATTTATTCCAAGCTCTAATTTTTTGCCTAAGCTGCCCTTTTGGGTTTTCAACTTAGCGAGCTTACCCATTTTTGTCTAAGCCGCCCTTTTTGGGTTTTCAGCTTAGCGGGCCCCGACTTTTGCCTAAGCCGCCCTTTCGGGTTTTCGACTTAGCGGGTTTTTCTTTTTTTTCACTTTTTTTTTTCTTCTTTTTTTTTCTATTTGGCAAAGAAGAAATGAATTATGAAATGATTTTTTTATTAATGTTTAGACCGCGCCCAATGAGGGCTGCCTACATATCTCCGATATATAATTTCTTTTTTCAAAGAGAATCAGGTCTAATGTAGTTCGTTTTACATTATGCAAATGATTACAATTTACACAAAATATCTTTTTAACTGATCTAAATTACATGGATTAGTGAATTCCAAGCCATCCAAATCAGCCAAAATAACGGCTCCGCCTGACAAGATCTTCTTCAACACATAGGGTCCAGCCCAATGAGGACGGAACTTCCCCCGTGGATCTATGACCGGTTGTCTAATTTCCTTCAGAACCAAACAACCTTCTTCCAGTTTCCGGTCTTTGACCTTCTTGTTAAAATGTCTTGCCATTCTTCTTTGATAGACTTGAGTTTGGTGGATTGCTCGCAATCGTTTTTCATCCATACCCAAAAGTTGCAAATGATAATTCTCAGCCCAATCTGCTTCGTTGATCTGGCTTTCCCGGATAACCCTTGCTGACTGAACTTCCAGCTCAATAGGCAACACTGCTTCCATTCCATACACTAGGGAGTACGGGGTTGCCCCAGTAGGCGTTCTGATTGAAGTCCTGTATCCCCATAGGGCGTTCGGTAACTGTTCGTGCCAAGCTTTATGCCTCTGAATCGTCTTTTGCAAAATGACTTTTATAGCCTTGTTCGCGGCTTCGACGGCCCCATTTGTTTGTGGGCGATAGGGTGAGGACTTATGGTGCTGAATCTTCTTATGCTTTAAGAGGTCAGTGAATTCTCCTTGAAAATGAGACCCGTTATCAGTAATGATCTCGAATGGTGTTCCATACCGACAAAGGATGCTGGTACGTACAAACTGTGCTGCCTTCTTGGCGTTTAACATCGAAAAGGAAGCTGCCTCAATCCATTTAGTGAAATAATCTACAGCGACCAGGATAAATTGATGGCCATTAGAGGCTTTCGGGTGGATCTTTCCAATTACATCTATACCCCAAGTTGCAAAAGGCCACGGTGAAGCAATTGGATTTAAATTGACTGGAGGCCGTTTTTGCAGCTTAGCGAAAATTTGGCATTCATGGCACTTCCGCGCGTGCCTCACACAATCTGCATTCACAGTTGACCAGTAATAACCTAGGTTCATGATTTTTCGAGCCAAGGCTATCCCGTGCATGTGTGACCCAGATTCCCCATTATGCACGGAATCCATAATGGTTTGGGCTTCTTCTTCATCAACGCACCTTAGGTGCATGCCATTCCAACTTCTTTTATACAGAACTCCCCCGGTAAGGAAGTATCCCGACGCTAACTGTCTCAATGTCCGTTGATCAGTTTTGGTGGATCCCTCCGGGTAGGCTTCGTTTCGAAGGTAATTCTGTATATCCCAAAACCAAGGCTTGTCATCCACCAAATGCATGACGTGTGCTGGCTGCTTCTGAAGCCTAACTGTCAGGGGCCGAATGACTTGGCCTTTCCCCACATTAACCATGGAGGCCAAGGTGGCTAAGGCATCAGCGAATTGATTTTTGGCTCGCGGCAGGTAGTAGAAAGATAATTCCTCAAACTGTTGAGCCAATTCGTCTAAGCGTTGTAGGTAAGGAACCAAACGCTCTTCCTTGATTTTCCACTTCCTTAGAGCCTGGGAGACTATCAGGTTGGAATCTCCGAAAACCCTGAGGACTTTTATCTCTTTTTCCAAAGCTACTTCTAACCCCTTGATGCAGGCTTCGTATTCGGCCTCATTATTGGTACAGTCGAAGTATAGTTTAACTGCAATTGGGATGTATTCTCCACAAGGAGTTTTGAATACAACTCCAATCCCATTTCCATGGTAGTTCGAAGCTCCATCGAAGTACATCTCCCAGACCTGACTTTCCAAGTTTAACAGGTCTTCGTCGGGGAACTCTACCTCCGACATTTGGTCTTCGATCGGTAATTCTGCTAATTGGTCAGCCAAGGCCCCGCCTTTTACTGCCTTACGTTGTACAAACTTTAAATCATAAGCCGCAAGCACTGACACCCACTTTGCCATCTTACAGTCAAGAACCGGCCTTTCCATAAGGAATTTCAAGGGGTTCGATTCAGAGATTACGTGTGTAGTGTAAGATGAGAGGTAGTGTTGCAGCTTGGTACAGGCCCAGACTAGAGCCAGACACAACTTCTCTATCTTGTTGTATTTTAGCTCATATTCCAGCATCCTCTTGCTAAGGTAATACACGGCGTTTTCTACCCTTGTATCCTCTGCTTGTTGAGCTAATATGGCCCCCATTGCTTCTTCTGTCACTGATAGGTATAATAACAAAGGCTTTCCTAGCCTTGGTGGTTGTAGAACTGGCGGGGATAACAGGTATTGCTTGACTTGGTCGAAAGCTGCCTGACAATCCTCATCCCATTTGACTGCCACTCCTTTCCTAAGTAGCTTGAAAATTGGGCCACAGGTATCGGCCAACTGATTGATGAAGCGGCTAATGTACTGTAGCCTTCCCAAGAAACCTCGGACTTCTTTTTCGGTCTTTGGTGCTGGCATTTCCAAAATAGCTTTGGCCTTTGAAGGGTCAATCTCTATGCCCTTCCGACTAACCATATGCCCCAGAAATACTCCGGACGTGGCTCCAAACAGACATTTTGCCGGGTTGAGCTTCAAATTATACTTTCGAAGTCTAAGGAAGAACTTCTCAAGTGCTGTTGTGTGTTCTTCGGTTGTTTTTGACTTAACCACCATATCATCCACATACACTTCCACCTCCTTGTGAATCATGTCGTGAAAGATGGTCGTTGCCATTCTTTGATAGGTTGCCCCGGCATTTTTGAGCCCGAAGGGCATGACCCTATAGCAGTAGGTTCCCCATTCCAGTGATGAATGCCGTCTTCTCTTTGTCTGGCAAATGCATCATTATTTGATTGTACCCGACAGCAAGATCGGTCAAAGAGACCATCTCGTGTCCAGCCATTCGATCCACCAGTAAGTCAATATGTGGCAGGGGAAAATCATCCTTCGGGCAAGCTTTATTCAAATCCCTGTAATCCACACACATTCGCACCTTTCCATCCTTCTTAGGAACCGGCACGATGTTCGCTAACCATGTCGGGTAGGCAATAGGTTCTATGAACTTGTTCTCCAGCTGCTTGGCAACTTCCTCCTTGATTTTCAAGGACCATTCTGTCTTTAGCCTTCTAAGCTTCTGTTTCACTGGCTTAGCCTCAGGGTATACTGGAATCTTATGCACCACTATTGCTGGGTCGATTCCCGTGATGTCACTTGCCTTCCACATGAAGCAATCAGCAAATTTCTTCAAACATTCACTGACCTGTTCCCTGTTCATGCAATCTGATGCAATGTATGTATATTCATTTTCTTCCTTGCCAATTACTATCTTTTCCTTTTCATTTTTTATTTCATTTATTTGATTGTTTTTGCTTGGAAATGCTTGGAAAGATAGACACGCAGGGTAATCAAGAATTTGCAAGCCTTTATTAATTATGACGGAATCGTCTTCAAAAGTTACATCAAGTTTGAAATCTGGATCTTCTAGATCCGACACAGAACTGGAACTGGACTCTGACTCGGTTTCAGACTCGGGGTCAGACTCGGACTCAGTACAGGACTTTATTACAGACTCTGGTACTAGGCTTGACTCGGGAGGGGTTTTGTCAGCAGTGCGCTCCTCCTCGGTGTACCAGTTGTCAAGAGGTCCTTTGCTCGGCTTGATTAGGCTGCACAAGTCTTGATTCCCATCATTTCCTGTAATGACTGCAACCTCATCAAAGAGATTAGGCTGCATGAATTCTTCTGTCTCCAGCTCGGTTACTACCTCGGGCTTGTTGCCCCAAACATCCGAGAATATTTCTATTCCAGGCAGCATCTTCTTAATAGTTGGGCAGCAAAAGGGCTCCCGGAAGCCACAGTAAGAAACTGCTTCTCCAGGTTTGCAGAAGTAGCTGTTCAGAGTCAATAGGTAAGGCCGCATATGTATACTTTTCTTCCTTCCTCTTCGGGTTTTCTCAGCACGCTCTTCGTCAGTGGGCTCATAACCCAGTCCGAAGGTTCCCTCATTCACTGGACACTCCCAGGCTTGCAGTTTGGGGTATGTTTTCCCGGATCTGGCCATAACCATTCCTGGCAGATAGGACATCTTAAGCATTAAGGGCACTATGCAATTTATTTGCACCGTCCCGAAATCAAAGAGAATTCGAGAGTTTGCAGTCTTTCCTTCTATGAACTGCACAGTATCATATTGAAATCCCGAAAGGGGTAGGTTGGCGGTCTCAGGGTTGACCTCAAAGAGAGGCTGGCCCTTTGGCTTTTTGAGCTGGCTGTAGTCATCCCCCTGAATGGTGATAACTTTGTCCTCATAAGGAAACTTGACCTTTTGGTGCAAGGACGAGGGTATTGCCTTAGTGTGGTGTATCCATGGCTGGCCCAGAAGTAGGTTGAAGCTGGTCGGCACATCAATTACCTGGAAGGGGACTTCCATCACAGCCGGCCCAACTGTTAGCTTCAGCGTGGCAACCCCCAATACTTCCCTCCGGGTGCTGTCATAGGCCTTCACTATCTGGTCCGAGGGAGTGAAGTCAGTTTCCTCCAACCCTAGACAGCTGGCTACTCTCAGTGGGCAGACGTTCAGCGCCGACCCATTATCAATGAGAACCATGGGCACGGTTTTGTCTCGAGTCTGAACAGTGACATAAAGAGCATTGTTATGACTGCCTCCCTCCTTGGGCAAATCGTCATCAGAGAAACCGATGCTTCGTGTTTTAGATGATTGGGTGAGGGTGGATACTAGCACTTCAGGGCTGACTTCCACAGGCGTCTGGAGTTGACTCAAAGCCTTGCAAAGAGCTTGGCGATGAGGAAAGGATGATGCCAAAAGTTCCCAGATTGACACCCTAGCTTGTGTCTTTTTTAATTGTGACAGCACCGGGTCCTCCTTTGGCTCCTCTGCCCTCTGGTAGGGTTTATTTTGGATTTTGTCCAAAACTAAAGGTTCATATTGTCTCCCGCTCCTAGTAATGGCATCGACCTCTTCACTTAGGTCATTCAAATCCAAGACACAGATGTTATTCATTTCCAAAAATAACTCGAAAGGATCGATTAATTTCTGGTCAGAATCAATAGCATTTACCCCGTGATTTGGTAAGGGATTAGTGCTAATGTTTGGTTTACTTCTTGGGATGATTGACCCATTGTCTACCAGGTCTTGTATGCGGTTCCTGAGCGTCCAACATGCTTCAGTCTTGTGCCCGTATCCCTGATGATACTCGCAGTATTCATCCGCCTTATAGTTTCTCGGTAGTGGATTGGGAGGTGGTCTTGCTTCTAAAGGCTTGATGTAATTTGCTTTGACAGCTTCTCGGAAAACCAAAAGGATTGGCATCCCGAGATCAGTGTATGTTCTTCTTGACTGGCTGCCATTTCTCATGTTCCCCACACGTAACGGGTTAGTGGGAGTGATGCTTGCCACTTCGTGGACCTTGCCTGGCTGGCTAGGTTTCTTGTACTTAGAGGTCCCTGAGTCGTCTTTCAGCTGCCCCATTTGGATCAGGTCTTCTACCTTCGTAGCAGTAGCAATGAGCGACTGAAACGTTGGCAAGTACTGGGTTTGTAACCGTTGTTGGTAGACAGGTTGCAGATTCTTTATTATTATGTCTACCTGTTCTTGTTCTGAAGGCCGGTTAATCATTTGGGCGGCCTTGGCCCTCCACCTCGTAAGGAACGAGGAAAAAGGTTCATTATTTTTCTGCTTAGTAGTCTCTAATTCCCTTCGGGTAACATCCACCTCCATATTGTAGTGGTACTGTGAATTGAATGCATTACAGATATCCTCGCAGGTCTTCATCTTAGACCGATCAAGGCTAACAAACCATCTTAATGCAACACCAGTAAGAGATTGTTGGAACAACTGAGCAAGGAGCTCACTGCTCAATCCGAATGGGTTTAAGGCACCCACATACATTTTCAAATGTGTTTTAGGACAAGTGGTTCCATCAAACTTGTCCATGTTGGGCATCTTGAACTTAGTTGGCAACCTGGCTTCAGGGAACAAGGACAAGGAGTCCATGTCCACCACTTCCTTATGGGTTTTGAGAGCAGTGATGGACCTCTCTAGGAGCTCTAGTTTCTCTCTCATTCTCTGAGCTTCCAGCTCAGAGGCAGTTTTAGAAGGCATCTCATCCAGGTTTAGGGCAGGGTTTGTAGGTTCAGCAGCAGGACCCTGGTTGGAGGCAGCAGGTCCACTTCCCCCAGCGGAAGCCCCATTTCCATTACCATTCCCATTACCCAGTTCAGCTATCAGGGCGGTCCTTTGGGCAGCTAGTGCCTCATTCATTCTGGCCTCCATTCTGGCCTCCATTCTAGCCTCTAGTTGTTCAATGAGGGTTTGGATATCAGCAAGTGATGCCATTGGTGCAGATAAGGTTGTTGGAGTTGTAGGCGAAGCTGGTGTAGCTGGTGAAGCTGATGAAGCTGGTGATAGCACTGTAGGTGTGTCTGGCACTTGGGTAGGCACTCGGATTGTGGGCACCTGTAAGGGTAAGGGTAGCTGGATTAGGTACAGTGGTCGGTGTATCAGGTAGCTGATGTGAGGTGAATTGACTCTCTTGTCCAACTGTGCATGACTGAAAGTAAAAAGGGTGTTTTTCTGCTCCCTTTGTGTTTATCCCATGCCTATGATATGTCGTGAATGCGCATAACAACACGCCATAAACCATTTAATAAATATGATTCACATCATTGGGTGCATACAGTCCTAAAGGATAGGTTCTATAGGCTATGACTCAAATAGAGAATCGGCTTATAAGGGACCCTTGAACCTTGAGTATGGATATACCTAACCACATGTGAAACAAAGAGTTTCGCGTGGGTCCAACGGTACGCACACCCATGGGCCACCCCCAAAAGGATTAGGGGCGGTTTGCGGTAACAGGGAGGACGCTTTGGCTGTCCGTCGACATGATCAAAGAGACCTGCCGATCAGCGCTACTTGCAATCCAGACTTAGAAGTTTGAACAGAAAGAGAAGAAATTCATTTGAAATTCATTTTTTTTATGCAATGGAGAAAAAGATTCTCAATCGTGCAAATAGATCAACAAATTTAAATGTCTTAATCAAATTTGTCACTTAAGTTCAAATTTCCTCTCATCGAGTATTCTTAAAGAAAGAACACTCGATTTATGTCAAGGTACCCTGCAAAACAAAACATAGTAGAATAACACCCTAACGAAGGGCAGGTTAGTCTATGCAGCAATTGTAGTCCACTTATGCAAAATAATTACATGTTCTCCCCAGTGAAGTCGCCAAACTGTGAACCCCTCCCCAAATATCAAATGCGTGAGATGCATGTGACTAAGGAAGAAATGCACGTGATGTGTGAGTCGCCACCTTGTTTAATTATTTTAGGGTAAACTAGGAAAAAACCCTAAGTGACTCCAATTTAAATTAACCTAATTACTAGATTAATTATCCCAATGTCTAAGGCATGGTGTGCAAACCTGAGATGGATCCCGAGACTATGTCATGCTGATGAACTAACCATGAATGAATGCTTTACAAGGTGAATGATGTGTTTAAGGTGATTTCGACTTGCCGCTCGGGGTTAAATCCCAAACGTGCCTACGTACTTCCGTTTGAATGGAAGATCAAAGTCAACGTAGTTCGATAGGCCTCTTTTAGAGGGCTTTGAATGGGGATGCTTTATGCATGAGTGTGTGTATGCTTTGTGCATTTTGTTTAGGCATTGTGCCAAAGAATTGATTGTTTTAGGCATTTTGCCTAAAAGTTTTGATTGGACTTATTTGTGTGCCAGAAAAATGTTGATTGGACTTATTTGTTTGCCAAAAAATGAATTAAGGCTTTTAGCCAAAACATTTTGTGATTTAGGCAATTTAATTGCCGAAAAATTGATTTTAAAGGCTTTTAGCCAAAATGTGTTGATTTGAAAGCTTTTAGCAAAAAGTGCCGATTTAGGCAAGATATTGCCAAAATTGATTGATGATTTATTTAGGCGACTGTCGCCAAAATTGAATGATTTAAGGCTTTAAAGCCAAAAAGATTGATTTAGTTTTAAGGCATTTTGCCAAAACTTTGATTTAAGCGTTTTATTGCTAAAAAATAACTGATCTTACTTATTGGCAACTTGTTTACCAAAAGTAATTAATCAAACTGCAATGTAGGCAATTTAATGCCAAAAGAACGTGAATAATTTAGGCTACTTAGTCACAATTATTGATGAACTGGACTTAAGCCGAAAATTGTTCGAAATAAAGGCAATCATACCACAGCCATTGATAGACTAGATATTTAAGCCAATATTGTCGGATTTAGGCTTTAATACCACGATTATTAATTAACCGGGCATTTAGCTTAATCATACTTTAATTGAGGCAATTTACTTGCCTATATGATGACATGAATGCATTTATGCAGTTGTAGAATTAAAAGGAGTAGAAGAGAAGCATGCATGAAGTGCTAAAATTAAATAGGCAGAGTTTTGTTTACGTACCTGATTTAATCGTCGACCGCTTCTTAACTCCAGGTTAAGCTCCTCGTTAAGGGAATTAATTTTAATTTAATTTTAAGTGACCAAATATCACAACAATAAAATAAAATTAAAATTAAAAAATGCAAGAAAGCAGTAAAGAATCGCAAAGAGCGTAGGGAGAAGGAGCGTCCGTCAACACAGACTGAGTGCCTCAAAACGGAGCCCCAGAGCCGTCTTTTATAGGGAAAAAACGCACCCCGGGCGCGCCTGCCCGCCCTCGAGGGCGGGCATGCGCGCCTGGGCTGGGCGGGCGTGCCCGCCTGGTCTGGGCGGGCGTGCCCGCCCATTCTGGGCGGGCGTGCCCGCCTTTGCAGGGCGGGTGCGTCCGTCCTTGAGGGTGGGCATGCCCACCCCCGCGGGCGGACATGCGTGCCTTTTTTTTTCTTTCCGGAGGCTTTTCGGGAGTCCCGGACTTCCAAAAAATATTCCGAGACCAGTTTCGTGATCTTCGTAATTTTTCGGACATTTCAAGTACCATATTGGCACACTTCCGGTGAACTTTTTGAATGACCTCTGGTCCGATCGGGCTGTTTGCAGTCCGAAAGAATTGGCTCTTTGAGCCTCAAAATTTAGGTATTCACAATGAGCTTGTTAAGAAAATCCTTAGAATTCTACCTAGAAAATGGGATTCTATAGGAACTGTTATGAATTACAAAGAGACTCCCGTCACTTATGATTATCTTATAGGAGCTCTTGTCTCAGAAGAAATGAAATCTTCCTTAACAATGGAAGATAAGAAAAAGAAAGGACTGGCTTTGAGGGTAGACTCTAGTGAAGAAAGTTCTTCTGATCTTGATAGTGATGATTTAGCACTTGTTGCTAAAAGATTTAAAAAGTTCTATCGAAAGGGTGGAAGGCCACAGAAAAAGTTTAATAAAAAGAACTTTCCATCTAAAAATAGTAACTTGCCCAAGAAAGAACCTTCTGAAGTGGTTTGTTATGAATGCAACAAACCTGGGCATATCAAGCCAAATTGTCCTAAACTGAAAAAGAAGTCAACAAAAGAGAAGCTGAAGCAAGCTTTCGTAGATGCCTGGAGTGATTCAGATGATTCTAATCCTGAAAGCCATGATGATCAAGAAGAAATTGCTAACATCTGTCTGATGGCTACTATCGACTCTGAATCTAAAGAAATTAGCACTCTGACTTCAACACAGAAAGCTGGAATCAACGAAAAGATTCATGAGAATGATGAAAGCACTGTAAGTATTTCTGAACCTGAATCAGAAAGTGATCTTCTAAATACTTACAATAATCTTTGCAATGAGTTTGAAAAACTTGTTAGAAAGCATAAAGTTCTAAAAAAAGATTTCAGAAAATTAAAATCTGAAAGTAATCATTTAAAAGATGCTTTTTATCAAGAAGTTACATGCAAAGATCTTATTATAGAAATCAAAGATCTTAAAAATTGTAATAATCGTTTTTTCTGAAAATCTGACACATCTTGAAGAAAAATGCAGAAATCTAAATTCTGAAAATGAATCTTTGAAAACTGAAATTAGAATTCTAAAGTCAATTTCAGAATCATTTTCTAAGGAGAAAACAAGTTCTAATAGCATTTCTAAACTGAATCGTGTTTCTAATCAGAAAAATGTTGTTTCTAATGTTGTGACTTTAGAACATCAAAGTTTTAACAAGAAGAAGAATCATAGTGCACCTGTTACCACTAATCCTCCAGGACCCAATATGAGTTGGGTACCTAAATCTGCTTGATCTTTTCAGGTGTGCCTAAGGAGGGAGCTGAAAACAGAGATGTGGTACATGGACAGCGCTTGCTCTAGGCATATGACTGGTGACAAAAAGAGGTTCACCAGATTAGAAAAGAAAAAGGGAGGTACGGTAAGCTTTGGAGACAAAGCAAAAGGTAAGATCGTTGGTATTGGTGTGGTAGGTTCTAATCCTTCAATAGAAGATGTATCCTTAGTAGAAGGATTACATTATAACTTGTTAAGTGTGAGTCAGATTTGTGATAAAAATAGAAGAGTGATCTTTGAACCTTCTCATTGTGAAGTTCAGAACATGCATGATAATACAACCTTATTCACTGGAAAAAGGTTTGGAAATATATACCTAGTAGATCTCTCTAATATGCATAACCAGGATATATGTTTAGTTTCTATTGATAATTCTAGTTGGTTATGGCATAGAAGACTTGGACATGCAAGCATGCACCTTATTTCTAAACTGTCTAAGAAAGATTTGGTTCGTGGTTTGCCAAAGTTGAAATTTGAAAAAGATCACATTTGTGATGCTTGTCAAATGGGCAAACAAACCAGAACTTCTTTTAAATCTAAAGGCATGGTTTCTACTTCTAGACCTTTAGAATTGCTACACCTTGATTTATTTGGTCCAATTACTCCTTCTAGTCTTGGAGGGAAATTCTATGCTTTTGTTATTGTAGATGATTACTCAAGATTCACCTGGACACTCTTCCTTAGAAATAAGGATGAGTCATATGACATGTTTGTTCATCTGTGCAAGAAAATACAAAATGAGAAAGGATACAACATCATGGCAATTAGAAGTGATCATGGAGGAGAATTTGAAAATCAGAAATTCAATGCTTTTTGCAACGAAACAGGAATCTTCCATAACTTCTCAGCACCTAGAACACCTCAACAAAATGGAGTGGTGGAACGCAAGAATAGAACACTTCAAGAGATGGCCAGAACCATACTAAGTGATTCTAAACTACCAAAGTATTTCTGGGCAGAAGCAGTCAACACTGCCTGTTATATTCTGAACAGGGCTTTGGTAAGATCTGAACTTAAAAAGACTCCATATGAGCTATACAAAGGTAGAAAACCAAATATTGGTTATTTTCATATTTTCGGGTGCAAATGCTTTATTCTAGATAACAAGAAAAATCATCTTACTAAATTTGATGCTAAATCTTATGAAGGGATTTTTCTGGGATATTCTAATAATAGTAAAGCATATAGAGTATTTAATAAAAGGACTCTAGTTGTAGAAGAATCTATTCATGTTATGTTTGATGAAACTGACTCTACTTCTAGAACATTAGAAAGTGATGATGTTGTAGATTCTAATCCTGAGAAGCAGAATGAGCAATCAAAACAACTAGAACAGCCAGAAAGTGATCAGAACATCAATAATCAGGCTAACCCTGAATTAGAACATGAAGATCAGAATATAGCTGAAAGCCAAATGCCAGAAACAGAAAATGAAGATTCTCAATTACCAAAAGAATGGCGATTTCATAAGTATCATCCCCAGGAAGACATAATGGATAATCCCTCAAAAAGGATGATGACTAGAGCTCAACTTAGAAGATATTTTGGTAATGTTGCTTTTGTTTCTCAGTTAGAACCTAAAAATTTAGAAGATGCTCAAAATGATGAAAGTTGGATTCTTGCTATGCAAGAAGAGCTAAATCAATTTGAGATAAACCAAGTTTGGAAACTTGTTTCTAGACCTAAAAACCATTCTGTTATTGGAACAAAATGGGTGTTTAGAAATAAGCTTGATGAACAAGGTAATGTTGTGAGAAATAAAGCAAGATTAGTGGCTCAAGGGTACAACCAAGAAGAAGGCATCGACTTTGATGAAACCTTTGCTCCGGTTGCTAGACTTGAGGCCATTAGAATGCTTTGTGCATTTGCATGCTTTAAAAACTTCATGTTGTATCAAATGGATGTGAAAAGTGCTTTTCTAAACGGTTTTCTAAATGAAGAGGTGTATGTAGAACAACCTCCGGGCTTTGAAATTTTTGATAAACCTAATCACGTCTACAAACTTACTAAAGCTCTTTATGGTTTAAAGCAAGCTCCTAGAGCTTGGTATGAAAGATTGAGTAAGTTTCTATTAGAAAATGGTTTTTCAAGAGGAAAGGTTGATACAACACTATTTATTAAAAACAAAGCACATGATATTCTAGTTGTACAAATATATGTTGATGACATAATCTTTGGTTCTACTAACGACCTTCTTTGTAAGGAATTTTCTAAGATTATGCAGGGTGAGTTCGAAATGAGTATGATGGGAGAATTAAATTTCTTCCTAGGACTTCAAATCAAACAATGTGAGAATGGAATTTTCATTAATCAAGCAAAATATACTAGAGAGTTGTTGAAACGATTCAAAATGGAAAATGCTAAGGTATGTAGTACTCCAATGAGTCCATCGTCAAAATTAGAAAAAGATGAAAAAGGCAAAGACGTGGATATCAAGCTGTTTAGAAGTATGATTGGTTCTTTGCTATATCTAACGGCAAGCAGACCAGACATACACTTTAGTGTTTGTCTTTATGCTAGATTTCAATCGTGTCCCAAAGAATCTCATTTAATTGCTGTGAAGAGAATACTAAGATATCTTTGTGGAACTTCTAATCTGGGTCTGTGGTATTCTAAAGATGATACATTTGATCTTGTTGGATATAGTGATTCTGATTTTGCAGGAAGCAGAATAGATAGAAAAAGCACGTCTGGAACTTATCAATTTCTGGGTAGCGCCCTTGTATCTTAGTTTAGCAAGAAACAGACATCAGTTGCTCTTTCTACTGCCGAAGCAGAATATGTTGCTGCTGGAAGCTGTGTTGCACAAGTTCTATGGATCAAACAACAGTTGGCAGACTATGGACTGAAATTAGAAACAGTGCCTATCAAATGTGATAACATTAGCGCCATCAATTTATCCAAGAATCCAGTTCAGCATTCTAGAACCAAGCATATAGAACTTAGACATCACTTCATACGTGATCATGTACAAAAAGGTGATATCGTGATTGAGTTCATTCCCACAGAAAAGCAATTGGCAGATATTTTTACAAAACCGTTGAATGAAAGTCAATTCTGCGCAATTAGAAGAGAACTTGGTATGTTAGTTCTAAACTCGTAACTTTAGAACTCTGTAAGTATGTTCTAAACTGCTTTCTAATTTCGAGAATAGAAGATTTGCTATGTTCTAATTTTTATTCTGTGTGAAAACTGGTTTTTGTCTAAAAACGCACGTTTTCTTTTATGACTTTCTAAAGTCATTATCAGAATCTTGCTTTAAGACTAAAACAGTTATTTTATTGTATTTGTCTTTAATGTGTTTTTCGTGTCTTTAGTGCTTTGGCGGTTTTAGGGTTTTATTTTCTTTTATTTTTTTTTTGTTTTGTTTTATTTCCTTTATTTATTTTGTTTCTTTTGTCTTAATTGCCGTTTTGAATTCCATTTAAAAACTGTTCTTTATTTCTTTCTTCCGCCACTTAAGCGTCTCTATCTTATGTTAACTGCTTAGCATACTCTTTATCTTCTCTTTGCAAAACTGAAACCCGAAGTTGTTTTTGAGTTTCTGCAACAATGGCCGAATCTAGTTCAAACTCCTCATCTGACTCTCTTACCGAGCAAGAGCTTCAACTTCTAAAGAAGCTATCAAAGAAGTATGAACAGAAGGAGTTGAAGGAGAAAAAGGCAGAAGAAAAACCTAAGAAAAGAAAAATCGAAACGGGTACTTCACAGAAACAAGCAGCAAAAGCTCATAACAAAGGTAAGTCGGTTCTCTCAACTTACCCTCTTATGCGCTCTTATATGATTGACTGGAAATTTTTGGTGGTGATGAGTTTAACTTTAAGGAACTTTTTGAGTTTCAAGGCTGGATGAAGTTTCTGTCTTTAAATGTGTTATGTTATGAGAACCTAGTTAAGGAATTCTATGGTTCGTTGAAGGTAAATGGGACAGAATCGATTTCTGTCAAAATTCAGGGTGAGACTAGGGAGATTTCGTATAATGATTTTGGGAGAATTTTTAATGTACCTAATGTTGGGTCCAGAGTAACCAAAATCAAAGATGTATCTAGGGTTAGTGATTACAAGAAGGAAGACTTTGTGAAAAAGATAATGAAAAAGGTGTCTGCAGACAAACAGGGTTCAATAGAATGCTCCAACTTGACAGAGAGCATGAAATGGTTGTACAAGATCATTGTACATTATATCTATCCTAAGAGCGCTTCACTGACGTATGTGAATCAAGTGGAACTATGTATTATGTGGCACATAATTAAGAAGAAACCTCTCAATCTATGTCACATTGTGTTTGACAAACTGCAGAACAACCCTAAAAAGCTACCCTATGGTATGATTCTCACGCCTGTGTTTGAGTTTCTGAATGTTGATCTAGATAAGCATGTTGGTCAGTCTGTTTCCAAGCTGGATAGCAGATCCTTGAAAATGAAAGATGAGGAAGCAGGTGAAGAAAAAGAGAAAGAAGAGAAGACAGATGAAGGGAAAGAAAAGGAAGAAGAGAAAAAGAAGGAGGAAAAGAAAGTAAAAAGGGAAACTGGAAAATCAAAAGAAGAAGTAATGAAAGTGAAAGAAGAGGAAAAGAAGACTGAAGAAAAGACAGAAGAAGAAGAAACACAAGAAGAAGAAGAAGAAACTGAAAAGGAAAGTGCCACAGATAAAGAAGAATTAAAAGAAGAAGAAGCAGAAAAAGAGAAAGAACATGAAGAGCAAGAGAAAGGGAAGGAAGCTGAGGAAGGCAGCGATGCTGAAACAGAGAAAATAGAAATTAGTGATGAGGAAAAGACTACTGAGGATAGGACACAGCAAGAGTCTGAGTTATTATCAGCTCAAAGGAGTAGGGAAGCCATGCTGAAGAGAATAGAGGAAGAGCTAATAGAAGAACATAACAAAGAGCTCGATGAGGCAATACAACATTGCCAGGCTATAATTGAACAGAATCAGTCTCTTATCAAGACTTTGGAGAAAATGAAGGATATAAATACAAGGAAGCTAGCTACTCTTAGAGTAAAAGGAACACCCTACGTTCCCTCCTCAGAAAAGCCAAAGAATGTGAAGCATACTGCTAGCAAACACAAAACACATGGAAGAAAGCCTCCACTACATCCATCTTCTAAAAAGCCAGAGAGTTCTTCTGAAACTGCTCCAGTTCAGCCTTTAAGGAGTTCTAAAAGACTTAGAACTGGTCCTAAGCCTCTTTGATCTGTCTCTTATATATCTTGAACAAGTTTCTTTTGCTTTATCTTCGTAGGATTATATTTTGTGGAACTGTTTATTTTTTTATTATTTTTGCTGAGATTTTGTCTAACTCTTTTTATATGATGACAAAAAGGGGGAGAACAGGTATTTTGGTGGTATTTTGAACATTGTTGGTACGTACTTGGCAACCAAAGTACTGATATATAGTGGTTATCTGTGTGCTAATATTTTCTAAGTTGTATGTTTACAGATTATCATTTTCTATATGGTCTATGATGTTGAGCTACATGATAAGCTATGTGGTTTTAGAACTTAGATTCATTCTAATAACTGTTTTGCAGGTTGAATGTGAGTTCTTTTGCTCTATGAGTAAATATTAGCTTTTATTCTTTTGCTCTGATCATATATTTTGTTTATTAGAACTTAGAACATCTTGTCAATATCTGCTAGTTCTAATATATATATACATGCTCTGATTATTAGAACTTAGAATTTCTTGCCTATTTTTTTTTTTTTTTTTGTTAGTTCTAAAATCATTTTCTAAAAAGGCCTCCCTAGTTCTAATTTTCATAAAACAGTTTTATTGCATCTATTCAGGGGGAGCAAACTACATGTTCTAAATTGTTTTATATTAAAAATCTTTTGGCATATTTAGAACTTATATGCATAAAATTCAGGGGGAGCACATGCTTTTGTGTTTGCTAAATTTATTGGTTTTGTCATCATCAAAAAGGGGGAGATTGTTGGCTCAAGGGTCAAATCTCGGATTTTGATGATTAATACAAAACAAATAAATTTAAAGTATGTTATTTGTGCTAATTTTATTTTATGCAGAATTTCATTGGAAAGAATATCAAACAAGGCAAATCCTACTTTGAGCATGAAGATTTCGAAGACCTAGTAGCTAGGTATTTAGGAAAACTTTGTAGGATAGAGAGAAAATCCATATATGAGCACAAAAATCCTTTTCTCTCTCAAAAATATTTGTCGAAAAAATAGTTTTCTTCAAAATAATTTATTCTCGAAAATATTCCTTCAAATCGAAAAGATTTATTTTCCTAAAACTAAAGAGATTTCTTCTCTTAATGTTTTTGGTAATAAAATCATTCACCTTTTCGGAAATATATTTTGAAAGATCTAAAGTGCTTTAAAATTATTCTCTTACCTTAAAAATGAAGGAAAATCTCCTTCGGTTTTGGTAAGTGCATCTTTCCGCAAATTCTCCTCAAAATAAATGCTGTCAAAATATCTTCTATTTAAAGGAAATCAAAATCGTATTTCATTCTCTTACCAAAAAGGGATAAAGTGATCTTTTGGTAACAAAGGTTTTCGCATCGTTTTAAAAAGGAAAGAAGATATTCTGACTTCAAAATAAAATCTCTTTCCAAAAGGCGACAGCTTCTTTGTTTCCTATATAAAGGAACATTCACGCCTTATTCATTTGGTGAAGTAAGAGTATTTGTTTTAATAGCTCTCTCTCTCATTGAACGAATCCTTTTCTCTCAAAACTTACTCTACCCCCATTTTCTTTTCATCTCTACACTTAACGTTTTCAATATTTAAAGTGAAAAGAATTTTTACAATTTCTTTTTGAAAAACAATTCTGTGTTCTAATCGATCTTCTAATCTGATAAAATTGTTTTTCCTGTGTTCATATAGGCGTTTCCTTCTGTCTATTTAGAATCTGTATTCTATAGTAGACAGGCTCTTTATTTGTTAAACTTTTGAGTGTAATAGCTTAGGTTAGAAGCTATTGAGATAGAGGTTATCAAGCGACCTTCTCCATGTGTGGGATAGTAATGTCTTGAATCGAGTTTTCTGTACTCTACCAAAAACAGAAAGGGTTGAGGTTAACTAGAACCTTTGGTAAATCTAGTGGGACAAAAGGGTAGATCTAGGTTTTTGATCTATTGCCTTGTACTGTTGGTTTGTCTCTTACCCTTTAAAAGAGATAACTTAGTGGAGGATCTCAAGATGAGTCTTGGGGAGTGGATGTAGGCGAGTTAGTGCCGGACCACTATAACTCTCGGTGTTAATCTCTTTATTCCTGAAGTTTGGTTGTTACTGTCTCTTTTACACTCTTGTTTAATTTCTTAGAAACGCTGAAATTGTTAATAATTCAGATGTTCTAAAACAGTAATAAGTTTCATCTATCCTGAACATTAGAACTCTAGTATTCTAATATAGTGAATATACAATGTTCTAACTGTTGTTCTATTTCCAGTATAATTCACTGTTTGGGTTTCTATTTTGTTTTCTAAACTTTATGAGGATGTTCTAATCTTGATAGCTCTCCATCGTAAAGTTGTTCTAATTTTTTATTAAAGCTCTGTGAAGAAGTTCTAATCTTAATGACTATCTTTCACTTTGCTTTATATATGGTTTTGCAAACTTTATGAGGAAGTTCTAAGTTCAATAACTTTCCTTCATAAAGAAGCTCTGATATTGTACAAGTCAGTGTGAAGCTGTTCTAATCAATAGCTGCACTTTGCACAGACTTTCTATATCTGAAATTAGAACATTGTGAGGAGATTCTAATTCATATTCTATTCTCACAAAGTTCTGTGTGTGTTTTTCCACTGTGCTTAGAATTCTAATTTCTGTTTAGAATTTCTAAAATTTATTTCAGTTTTTTAGAAAACCCAATTCACCCCCCCTCTTGGGTTGTGCCATATATATTCGGGACCCACAGGACCAAGTGTTTGGTTACCCTTCATCCATTTTTGAGAAAATCATCGAAGAAATCACAAAAGGTAATTCCTGAGAACCTTTAAACGCTTTCTTCATCTTTTTCTTTGCTTTTTGGGTGTTTGAAACACCATTTCTAGTCTAGTTGTGAGGGGAACCTAGGATCAACCAAATAGGGGCTTCTGCACCTCTATGGCACGAGGCCAACAGTAGTGGCATGCGCCACTGCAAGTGCCCAGAATCCTCTTATTTTTTACCCAATAAACATCCCAATTCAGTGATCCTCTGGCCAAGCTCCAACCTTTAAAGGTTCATGATGAGTATTAGGTCATATATGGATCAAATAAACAAATGAAACATGATTGAGAGCAATGATTGGTGGATTTGTTCATCCTTCTAGGATGA
The DNA here is from genome assembly GCF_041381405.1 of Jatropha curcas. Taxonomy (NCBI): domain Eukaryota; kingdom Viridiplantae; phylum Streptophyta; class Magnoliopsida; order Malpighiales; family Euphorbiaceae; genus Jatropha; species Jatropha curcas. Next base: position 6,049,727 of record NC_143154.1, read on the forward strand.
GCATCAAGATCATGAGCTCAAATCTTGTTAAAACCTTTAAATTTCTGTTATTTAATTGTTCTCTTTTACTTTACTAGCACTTTATTATTTCCGTCCTTTAAATTCTTGTTATTTAGTTTAATGTTCATTGTTATTGTGCTAACCCATTATTTATTAATCTTGTATCATTTACATTCCTCATATTCGTGCTTGTTGGATGATTGATTGTGTTGTGATCTCATGATTATTAATACATACTTCTGTGAATATTTGTTATTCTTTATGTTTGTTGTTTGTGGTTTGGATTTTCTTTTTTTGATTTAAGTTTTATTGCAAAATGTAAAGGGTGTGGGTCCTGTATATGTATGGCACAACCTAAGAGGGGGGGTGAATTGGGTTTTCAAAAATAATTTTAGATTTTAAAACAAAATATAGAATTCTAAGTGCAGCGAAAAAAAAAAATAAAGAACTTGTGAGAATAGATTATGGATTAGAACTCCCTCACAATGTTGTATTCATAAAAATAGGAAGACTATGCAAAGTGCAGCTATTAATTAAGACTGTTTCACAATGTCTTATTCAATATCAGAACTGCTTTATGATGGAAAGCTATTGTATTTAGAACTTCCTCATAAAGCTTAGAGAATCATATAAGACTGTGTGAGAGACAGGTATTGAAATTAGAACTGATGCACAAAGCTTTACTCAAGTTTAAAAAACTGATTAGAAACCCAAGTAGTGAAATATACTGTAAATAGAAGAACAGTTTAGAACTTGGTATATTCACTTATCAGAATTCCAGAGTTCTAATATTCAGAGAAGATAAGACTTATTCCAGTTTTAGAACATCAGAATCATTAACAACTTTAGCATTTCTAAAATATAAACAGAAGTGTAAGTAAAGCAGTATGAAGCAAAACTTTAGAAATTAAAAAATCAACACAGTGATTTATAATGGTTCGGCACTAACTCGCCTACATCCACTCCCCAAGACTCATCTTGAGATCCTCAACTATGTTATCTCTTTTCAAGGGTAAGAGACAAACCAACAGTACAAGGCAACAGATCAACACCTAGATCTACCCTTTATCCCACTAGATTTTCCAAAGGTTCTAGTTAACCTCAACCCTTTCTATTTTTGGCAGAATACAGAAACTCAATTCAAGACATTAGAATCTCTCTCACGGAGAAGGTTGCTTGATAACCTCTTTCCCGATAGGCTTTCACCTAAGCTATTACACAAATGTTTATCAAATAAAAACTTGTCTACTAAAGATTACAGAATCTAAATAGACAGAAAGAAATGCACATATAAGCACAGGAAAAACAGTTTATCAGATTAGAAAATCGTTTAGAAAACAGAACTGTTTTTCAAAAGCAGTGATTGTAAAAATTCTTTTCTCTTTTAAAGATAAAACGTGAAGTGTAAAGATGAAAAGAAAAATGGGGGTACAGAGTAAGTTTTGAGAGATAAAAGATGTGATCAATAGGTGAATACTCTTAAAACGAATACTCTTAAAACGAAAACTCTTTCTTCCACTTAGTTCAAAAGCGTGAAAGCTCCTTTTTATAGAGAAATTTGAGACTCTCATTTTTAGAAAGTGGATATTTTATCTTGAAATCAGAATATTTGCTTTCCTTATTTAGAAGATACGAGAATCTTAGTTACCAAAAACTTGTTTTATCCTTTTGGTAAGAAAATAAAAGCTGATATTCTTTTCCTTTAAACATAAAGATTTTTGAAAGCATTTTATTTGAAAAATATTTTTTGAAAAGATACTACTTACTAAAAATGAAAAATGAGATCTTCCTTCGTTTTAGGTAAGAGAATAAATTGAATTTCTTTAGATCTTCAAAGACAATTTCCGAAAAAGAACATACGATTTATTACCAAAATCGTTTAGAGACATAATCTCTTTAATTTTAGGTAATTGAATCATTTTGATTTCTTTAAAGGATTTTCAAAAACAAAAAGAATTTATTTTTGAAGAATTTAATTTCCGAAAAATATTTTTGATGAGAGAAAAATTAGTTTATGTGCTTATAGATGAATTTTCTCTCTATCCTACAATGTATTCTAAATACCTAATCACTAGGGTCTTCGAATATCTTCACACACTATGGATTTTGTAGGACTTGCCTTGTTCATTTTTCTTTCCATAAGAATTCTGCATAAAATTAATATTAGCACAAATAATATAATTTAAATTTATTTGTTTTGTTTTAATCATCAAAATTTCGAGATTAGAATTTGACCCTTGAGCCAACAAAGGGTCCATAAGGATTCCTATTAAAGCTTGCTTGTAATAGATAGATTGAGTATGGGAAATTTGGAGGGTTTGAGGTGGATTGTAATAATTAGGCTGGTTTGTATTCTATTATCCTCTCTTCCCCTTCTTTGGATGGTTTATTTTATGCTGTATGGATGAGATTGAATGTGTGTTTGACATGTTTTCTGAAATGCATAAAAGGTTTTACATTTCAATTTTTAGTTAATTACATTATTAAATTATTATGAATTAATGGACAACTAGGAGGTTGGCTTAGCCGGGCGAAATGGGTGTCTAACACCTTCCCATTTCTTACCTAACTCCCGGACCCTATCTTTGGTTTAAAACCGGATTAGTCGATTTCAAAGAATTGACTAATTCGAGAATTTTCCCTAATAAGGGTGGTGACTCCAAAAGAAAACTCTTATCAAAGTAAGAGAACCTTTTCTCGAGGATTAAACAAGTTTAATAAAGAGAACCATTTTAATAAATAAAATAAATTAAGCCCGTTCGATTCGATTCTTTCCAATCTTTTTGGAAAAAAATCTGACGTCCTCGTCACTGAAAACAATAAAAGATGGTTTTGAGGAAGTGAAACTGTCTACCAGACAGTATGAAAACCTTCGATTGAACTAGGCACCAGTTTGTGAAGCAAACAATATTCTTCTCGGTGAGGTCCTTGCAACCCTGCAACAACAACAAATAATCTTTGATTATTGTGGCCACAACGAAGGATTTTTTTTTCCTATTTGATGTTTATTGCATTGGGTTTTTCTCAATATGGGTTTTTCTTGGTCTATGTTGGGTTTTCCATGGGTGTTGTGCTGGAGCTAAAAAAGCCATCTACGACTCTTTTCTTTCCTTTTTATTTATTTTTTACTTTTTAAATTATTGTTAATTAACTGGATGTAAATTGACACCAAATCTACTAATGATCAAGGGGTAATATGGACAATTCTTTGGTCACTGATGAAAAATAAAGGTAATTTTAGACGAAGGGAAGTAATTTTAGAGGAATGTTAATTTAGGGAGGCTTGAGCTATTATCTAAACATAGGAGTCATGTGTTAATTTCACTATAATAAAGGGTGTGTTAATTTCACTATAATATAGGGAGGAGTTTTCTTTTCCAAAAAAAAATTTATTGAAGTAAAAAATGAATTACATTGGCTATTAAAAAAAGAATAGTAAAATATTTTTAATTACCCAATTGTATCCAAGAAGCTAAACAGCAAAGGCAAACTATGAAACTAAAACCCAATTCTTTTTCGTGAAACGTGAATAGCCTAGGCCTAGCCAAGTAACCCAACCGACTCCAAACTGCAATCTAAGGATTAAGGATCAGTTACCTACTCATGCTTGAAGCTTGGAAGGATGTTGGATAGTTGGAGTGTAGACTGTGTAGGAAAGAAGTTTGTTTCTTTTGTTTTTTTAGTACTTCCTTTGTTTTATTTATTTAGAGAGAATTTCTTTTTTGGGTTTATTCTTTACATAGAGAATTTTACTCTAAATAGTAACTCTTTGGTATGCAAGCCAAGTTAAAAAGGCTAGAATGCCCTTAGAATATATGTGTTTATTTTAGGATTAAAGTTTAACAATCAAGGAAAGTGGTAGACACAAATATTCTCAGCATTTAATATATGTGTGTTTTAAGGGACAAGTTATCAGCTCACTTTTTCATTTCGTTTTATAGTAACAGGGGTCGTTTATTTATATTTGGCTAAAAAATTAATGTTCTGATATTAAAAGTCAAAATAATTGCTACATGAATACAAAGTTAGCCTTATTTCTATATTTGATGAATATATGTCCACTTTTATCAATGTAAATTTGGCCACAACCATTGATGTCAGGAACAAATATATGTTAGATTTAGTTAAGTTTTAAAAACGGCCACATTTTGTTTTTAAAAGTGCAGGTGTGTTAGTTAACGATTGTGAACTTCTGTAAGCCACTTTGTTGCATTTTTATTATTAGTCGTGCACTTCTATAAGCCATTTTGTGCCTTGTTATTGTTAGTTGTGCACTTTTTCAATATTTATTGTTTTTTTGTGTTAGGTAATGGATGTAAACTTCTGTAAGTCACTTTGTGGCCTTTTTATTATTAGTCATGCACTTTTATAAGTTACTTTGTGGCCTTTTTATAGTTAGTCGTGCACTTCTGTAAGCCATTTTGTGGCCTTGTTATTAATAGCCATTTTCAATAGTTATTATTTTCTATGTTAGGTAATGATTGTGAACTTCTGTAAGCCACTTTTACTTATTTATTATTAATCATGCACTTCTATAAACCATCTTGTGGTTATTGGTTGTGTACTCTTTGTAATCCTTATTATTATTAGTTGTGCTTTTTTCAAAATGTGAAGTTGTCACACATTTTGCTAGATTGTGCACTTTTTAAAAAAATTTGTGGCTTCAAACTCATACTAAAACTCAAATTTAGCTACAATTTAGTTAAGTCACTGAAGTTTTCTCACTTTCAAATTAAAATTTGTTAAGATGCCAAATACAGTAATTGTTATTTTTTCGTTTCTGGGAATATTCATGTAAAACGTCCCTATTATAGTAAAGTGTGATAGAGTTAATAAAGAAGATTTGAAGTGATGCCCAAAAGATGCAAGTAAGCAATAAATGCACTTCTTGGTACTGTCTTTTGTGTCAGTTATTGTTTCCATAATTGTTGAAGAAATGAACTCCTTTTAAAGACATTTTAGAGAGAAAAATTGATTTAACTAGCTTTCTTAAACTAAGAGCCTTTTCTGTTTTCTCTAAATAAAGAGAACAGAGGGAGTATATTGTATTACCCAGGTTTTAGCAATTTCTAAAATTTATTTTCATACAATATTTTTTGCTTGTTTTTCAATTCATTCATTAGTTCATGTCTGGATTATTTAGAACCTTTTGGGTTTTTCTTATCAGATGTTAATTGTGTATTTATTGTAATAATTTTAGTTAATTTTTGACATATATTTAAAGATTTCAGGGTCTAGAATTTATTTTTGATTTTGTTGAATTGTAATTATAAGTTCGTAATGATGAATTGATGATTGAAGATGATGATTTTGTACTTCTTGTTGAATGGGAAAAAAGAATGAACTATGAATGGATGATGATGTATTGAGATGTTAGATATTAAATACTACTTCATTACTGTGTCTTTTTAGATTAGAATTAGAAAATTTCCTTGAATTTTCTAAAGGCAAAGCCAAGCAATCCAGGTATATTAAAATCTTGAATTTTTTTTTTCTTTTTTTCTTTTCAGATGGTAAAAAATGGGT
>NC_143154.1:6535660-6641349 GCF_041381405.1 Jatropha curcas
AAAAAATAAACTTGTCAACTTTAACAAGTACATCTTCAATAATGCCATAAGGTCTTTTAATAGATTGGTCAGCAAGTTTTAAAACCATATTAGTACATTTTACTTCATCTTCTAAACCCAATTTCTTAAAAAGATAATGGCTTCAAGTTAATACTTGCTCCTAAGTCACAAAGGCATCTAGGGAAATCTACCTCTCCTAATCTACATGGTATGGTAAAGCCCCTGGATCCTTAAGTTTAGTAGGTAATTTACTTAAGATTATGGAACTACAATCCTCGGTCAAAGTAACTGTTGACACATCCTCCCAACTACGTTTCTTTGAGATTAAATCTTTAAGAAATTTCCCGTAGTTCGAAATTTTTATAATGGCTTCCATGAATGACATGTTAATATGCAAATGTTTCAATTTATTTATAAAGTTTAAGAATTGCTTATCATGTTCTTGCTTCTTTAGCCTTTGCGGAAAAGGTGGATTTGGTTGATAAACTTTCACATTATCCTTTTCCTTTGATCCTGCAGAATTTACTTCCTTGCTCAGTTCACAAACCAACTCAACAGATTCATTATTCAAGACATTAGCATCGATACCCGAGGGAACTACTTTATCAACTACCTTTCCACTTCTTAAAACAATAGCACTTACATTTTCCCTAGGATTCTTTTATGTATTACTTAGAAGGTTTCCTACTCCACGCGATGAAATAGCATCGGCAAGTTGCCCTACTTGCACGTCCAAGTTATGTATAGATGAAGAAAATGATTCTTGAAAAGTTTGTCAAAGTTAGTCTCTAACCATTTAAAATTATCATCTTGACTGCTCATTTTCTGATTTATTCCATCCAAAAACTTGTCAATTGTCCTATTTTATCTTGAGATTGATTAACTTGATTTCCTCTATCTTGATTATCATGTTTCTCTAAAAAGTGTTAGGATAATTACAATATTCAGCATTATAATTATTCGAGTATGGACCGCGAACTTGTCCTTGAACATAGTTCACTTGTTCCTCCATAATCGAATGATTATAATTACACTCTTTTGATACATGTCCATTTTGACCACAATTTTCACAAGTAAGAGATGTTGAATTACTCACATTCAAGTTATCAATTTTATATGCTAAAGCAGAAATTTGTGCTTGCATCATAGTTAATGTATCTAACTCATGTACTTTCTTAACTGAATTTTTTGAAGAAGAAGGAGAAGGATCATGATTAACATTGGAACAATTACTTGAGCCCTTTCAGTTGGCCATATACTGTTGTTGTTAGCCATTTCCTCCAACAACTCAATGGCATTATTAGTAGTTTTCTTCATTAATGATCCTCCTGCCATAGCATCTATAGTACCTCTTGTAGAAGGATTAACCCCATTGTAAAAGGTTTGAATCAATATATTTTGAGGAACGCCATGGTGTGGGCAAACTCGCTGAAGTTTTTTATAGCGATCCCATGCCTCATATAGGGATTCATTTTCATGTTGGGTGAATGAGGTTGTTTCTTTAATAAGCTGAGCAGTCTTTGCTAATGAAAAGTATTTAGACAAGAAAGTTTGGGCTAGTTGTTCCCAAGTAGTGATAGAATTTGGTAGCAACGAATTCAACCAAGCTTTTGCTTTATCCTTCAAAATGAAAGGAAAAAGATGTAGCTTGATGGCATCCGCTGGCACTGAATTCATTTTAAATGTATCACATATCTCAAGGAAACTGGCTATGTGAGAGTTTGGATCCTCATTTGGTAATCCGTAAAATTGAACACTATTTTGGATCATTTGTAATAAAGCAGGTTTAATTTCAAATTGGTTAGCATTTACTGGTGCACGTACTACTCCTTTCTGTGAACCATTTAGGCTTGGAGTAACATAATCCATCAACCTTTGCTGTGGTAGATTTTGCTCAGCCATAATTCCTGAATTTCTTCTTTTCTTTTTCCTTTTCTGTCTTAAAAAAAAAAAACTGTTCAATCTCAAGCTGATAATCTTCTAATTTATTGATCAAAGATCTAGTACTTGGCATATAAGTTATTCAATATGTGCTCCTGCAAAAATTGGAATCAAAAGTAAGTTGGGACCTAATAAAAATGCTATAAATCATACATAAGAATTTTTCGTTAAATGACAAAACACTGTTCCCCGGCAACGGCGCCAAAAACTTGTTGCTTCCCTTGATTACCCGCAAGTATACGGATCGCAACGTAGTAATAAAAAGATCGAATCCACGAGGAACATGTTATGTCCACTTTACTACTTTTTCTTAACACTTATGTTTACAGCAATAAAACATAAAATGATTAAACTATGATTCTATTTAAGCTTCAATTACTACTTAATTCTATTGATAAAGATATAGTAGAATACTTAGAAGAATTGATCATGCAATAGATTTTCTTTTTCTATAGCAAAACGTGTAACATGCAATAACTATTCTCTAATCACATGTGGTAAAGTATAATTCAACCTGTCGGTAGAAAATTACTCTATTTATTATATGTATCTCTACATACAAAAAATGCCTTACTTTATCAAATATTAATCCTAGTTCTTCTTTGATTATTTCAATAAGTTAGACTTAACTTTGACAAACCAGGTTAAAGATTCACATGCGAATCAAACTAACTGAATTCTATCTCTTTGATCTTTACTGAATTATTTCTTTCTGAGAATATAATTAAGTAAACTTGATTAAACAAAGACAAAAAAAAAATAACTTAAATAAACTTTTATTGAATGGAACCAAATAATATTGTTGCTTTGCATAGAAAATGATGAAGAACCATACAAAAAGTCTTTAATAAAACAAGAGAAAGATATAAGTAATCAAACTCAAGCTTCCGGAGGGCATCACACCTCGAGGAACTTCTTGATGTTCTTTGCATAAACAATAATAAGTGATTCTGATCAACTTATTTCTAAGTATTACTTTTCTATTGTATTCTAATATTGCCTCTTCTTCTATATTTTCCTCTTAATTTGGATTGCAATTTATAGAAGAGGAAGAGGATGTTGGTTATGAAGGTGATTGGCTGGCCAAAGGCTGCTTCAACTGACTTCTGATGGAAGAAATTCCGATCTGTTCACAGAAGGACACAACTTTTCTGGTGAAAAAGTGGCAGTTGGAGGCTTCTGGAAAAGCGACTCGCGCTCGCGAGTTTAAAGGTCGCGCCCGCGATGTTTACTTATGATCTTTCTGCCTATTCTAGAGTGCTCATCGCGCTCGCGAGATATAATGTCGTGCTCGCGAGTTTGACCTAGTACTCTTCTGCCGTTTTTGTTGTGTTCCACGTGCTCGCAAAATATAATGTCGCGCTCGCGAGTTCTACCTAATGCTTTCTGGATCTTCTGCCATACAGATCTCATCCGCGCATATATAGGTTGCGTTTGCAAATACCATCTGTTACCATGCAGCGCGACTTCATTCGCTGTCGTGAATTTTTTTTTTTTTGGCAGAAAACTTCTTTCCCATACTTAGTCAAATTTTTTATCCTTTTCTTCTTAAAAACAAGCCTTTTCCAATCATTTGTTCAAATTCATTCCTAAAACAACTTTAAACCAAAACAACACAAGAAAATTATTATATTTTTTTAATTTATTTTTAAATATTTAATTTTATTTTGATTATAATTTAAAAGATTTTATTTAGAAGAGTGATAAAAAAAGAAAAAATTTTTTTTATTAATATTCATTTTTTATGTTTATATGATTTGACTGGATATATTTTTTAAAAATAAAATTTTTAATGTAATTTATTCTTGTTATATATTGAGTTATGATGAGTTTTATTTTTTTCTTTTCTTTTTTATATAAAATTTTTAACTCATGGTTATAATATAAGAGGAAAATTATAATCAATACTTAATTTATAAAAATAATAATAAATGAGTATAAATAATAAGTTAAAAATTAGTAATGGTTTGTGCAACGCACATTATGGAAAAACTAGTAATATTTAGAGGTACAAACATAAACAATTGGAATCTTTAGTCAGATATCATCTTAGTAGAATAAATTAATATTCTCGATAAAGAATGACAAAATACATCTGTGTTTCTATCCTAATTAATACTTTCATCTGTCTATTTTCAAGAAATAACTATGAAGTACTTGGCTTTTGCTTTCATATTATTTATCGGTTTGTCCATAAAAAAATTTGGGAATGTCATAAGTTTTTTTAGCAAGTAGAGAGACAAAGGTGTTCACTAGATGAAATGGGTTAATTTGAATTCTAGACAGGTAGGAGGTATTGGTTTAAAGATATTAAAAGCTTCAAGTTTTATGCTTGCTATGTTAGATTATTTTAATAATCTGAGTGGCCCATGTAATTAAAGGGCTGATTCTAATTAAGGTGGCCTAAGATGATGGTTATTGGGCTTAATGGATAAAGACCAGTTAGAGTTTTAATACCCTTCCTCCGCCTTATAAAAGATAAAGGAATCAACAGCTTAGGGTTAAGAAAAGAAAAAGAGAGTGTGACGACTACTTCAAACACATAAGGTGATTGATTGTTTGAGAGAGCGTGAAAAGAAAAACTCTCGTGCTGTTGATAATTCTCTGACCATTAAGAGAGCGCTTACGGACAAAAGGCCAGAGTGAAGAAACATAGATCTGCTGTTACAGTGAGAATCGAATTGCCGCAACAAGGTAATCATTTCCTATGGATCAAGGTACGCTTCCGCTTATTGTGTCTTCTTATTAAACAAATTCTATGAACTATAAGATCTAGGCTATATTAAAGTTTATTCAACATGCGGTATTAGAGCATAGTTCATGTTCTATATTTGTTTGATAATGTTTTAATTTAGCTTAATTAATGAAAATTAATTTCGTATTGTGAAGTTGATTAATCTGGTATATATGAAGCCAAAATTATAGAAATTGAAAACTATTTGTTTTCTTTATCCTTTATAAATTATTGTGCTATTATTTATAAAGGAAGGTTATGACATCTTATTATATTATGTCATTAAAGTTTTGAGATCTTAACTCAATCTTATAAAAGTTTTGCATAAATCAATGTTTAATGAATGAAAAACTTGTTAGTCACCAAAGTGGCCTTGTTTGTATTAGTTTAAACATTGATTATGCAGCTTTCAATTCTTCATGTTTGTGTGATGCCTTAAATGACATGAAAGTTAATATTGAACAATTAAGACATTGATTATAATTTGTTAGGTTACCAAAGGTAGACCATTAATTATAATCAATGGCATTAAAGAGACTTATCATTGTACTAATTAATATGAATGTATATCCAAAGATAACATGCATATTGTATAGAGCATATTGAATAGTTGAAGGAATAAAAAAAATGTAACTGACTTCCAGAGAGAAGCACAGGGCGTGCTGCAATGAGCACGGGCGTGCCCTGACTTCTAGAGAGAAGCACGGGGCATGCTGAGTGAAGCACGAGCGTGCTTCTCTCTGACTTGCATAAAGTTCGCAAGTTGCTCCACAATGAAAGTCTATTAAAGTATTTTTCTTCTTGGCATCATTATTGATTAAAGCTATGCATTTAAATATTACCCAAAGGTGAATCTAGATGCATAATTAAAGTTGTTATTTGTTTGAATCCATTTATGTTTACTCAAAGCATTAACGTATGAGTATATGTGTAATGTTGCAGCTTTTTAACATGTTTGCTATGGGCACTGGGTTGATTAAGTTCAATGGATTGAACTATGCTGATTGGTCCGAACAAATCCATTATCAGTTAGGAGTTCTGGACTTGGATTGGCATTAGTCTCTGAAAAGCCAGCAGCCATTACAGAGACCAGCACTGAAGCTGACAAGTCTCATTATGAGGCTTGGGAGGGTCTAACAGGCTGAGCTTGAACTTAATGAGGATGACAATGGCTGAAAATGTTAAGCCATCAATGCCCAGAACAGACAATGCTAGAGAGTACATGCTGAAAATTAAGGAATACTCCCAATCGGACATAGCTGACAAGTCCATCGTAGGATCCTTGATGAGTGAGCTAACGACCAAGAAGTTTGATTGGTCACAATCCATTCATGATCATGTGACTGGCATGCAGAATTTGGCAGCCAAACTGAAATCAATGGGAATGGATGTGAGTGAATCCTTTTTAGTTCAATTTATTATTAACTCACTTCCTCTTGAGTTTGGTCAGTTCCAGGTGAATTACAACACCCTTAAGGAAAAATGGAACATTCAGGAAATCAAGGCCATGTTGATACAAGAGGAAGGGAGATTAAAGAAATTGAAGGAACACTCAATCTCACATTTCATAATGGAGCTAGTAGCAGCAACAACATCAGGGAAGAAAGGCAAGAAAAGGGACAGTGCCCCAATGAAGGTTAATGAGGGCCAAATCCGTAAGGAATTGAAGTGCTACTTCTGTAGGAAGAATGGTCACTTCAAGAAGGACTGTCCTAAAAGGAAGATTTGGTTTGAAAAGAAAGGTATACTTTATGTTTCAGTATGTTTTGAATCAAATCTTATTGAAGTGCCTAATAATACCTGGTGGTTAGATTCTGGTGCAACTACTCATGTGTCTCATATTATACAGGGATTTCTTTCGATCCAACCCATAAACGAAACTGAAAAGTTCCTATCATGGGAACAGAATGAAGGCACGAATAGAAGGAATTGGGACTTATAGATTGATCCTGGACACTGGTTGTTATCTGGATCTTGAAAAGTGTCTCTATGTTCCTGAATGTGCTAGAAATCTAGTTTCTGTAGGGAGGTTGGATAATGTTGGTTTCAGTTTTAAGATTTGTAATGGTTTTTTCATTATACAAACTTAAGTACTATTATGGTTCTGGTACTTTGATTGATGGTTTGTATCGTTTTAATCTTGATGCTGAATTTATTGAATCCCTGTTTAATGTTGAACACAATATAGGTATAAACGTAGTGCACATAATGAATGTTCTGCTTTCTTGTGGCATCAAAGGTTAGGTCACATATCCAAAGAAAGGATTTTGAGGTTAGTGAAAGGTGAAATCTTACCTCAATTGGATTTCACTGACTGGGATGTGTGTATAGATTGCATTAAAGGTAAGCAAACTAAGCACACATTAAAGAATCCAGCCACAAGAAGCAGTGAATTGCTTGAACTTATACACACTGATATATGTGGTCCTTTTGATGTTCCCTCTTGGGTGGTGAAAAATATTTTATTACCTTTATCGATGATTTCTCACGGTACGGTTATGTATATTTGCTGCATGAAAAGTCTCAATCAGTGGATATCCTTGAGATATTCATTAATGAGGTAGAAAGGCAGTTAAATAGAAAAGTTAAAGTGGTGAGATTGATAGAGTGGTGAATATTATGGTAAATTTAATGAAAATGGACAATGTCCAGGTCCATTTGCAAATTTCCTTGAAAGTCGTGGCATTTGTGCACAATACACAATGCCGAGGTACACCTCAACAGAATGGTGTAGCTTAAAGGCGAAATCGTACTCTTATGGAAATGGTTAGGAGTATGCTGAATAATTGTACTATACCTTTATCATTACGGATGCATGCATTAAAGACTACTACATATTTACTTAATAGGGTTCCTAGTAAAGTAGTTCCTAAGACCCCTTATGAATTGTGGACAGAAGGAAACCTAGTTTAAGGCATTTTCATGTTTGGGGTTGCCCAGCAAAAGTAAGGATATATAATCCACATGAAAAGAAGCTTGATGCTAGAACGGTTACAGGATTTTTCATAGGATATCCTGAAAAGTCAAAAGGGTACAGAACCATAGTATGAGAATTGTTGAGTCTGGTAATGCTCGGTGTATTGAAAATGGCTAAATTAGTGGGAGTAGTGAACCACGTAGAGTGAATATGCAAGAGATTCAGATTGAAAATCCAACTAAGCGGAGGTATCAAAGGCAAAGAAGGCCAGTTATTTCTAGTGATTATGTGGTTTACTCACTTGAGCATGAATGTGAATTGAGCATTGATAAGGACCCAGTGTCTTTCTAGAAAGCCATGGAATGTGATAATTCTAAAAAGTGGTTTAATGCCATGAAGGAAGAAATGCAATCAATGAGTGATAATCAAGTCTGAGATTTAGTCGAGTTGCCTGAGGGGTCAAAATAAGTTGGTGTAAATGGGTTTTCAAGACCAAACGGGACTTAAGGGCAACATTGAAAGATATAAGGTCAAACTTGTTGCTAAAGGTTACACTTAGAAAGATATAGTCGAGTTGCCTGAGGGGTCAAAACAAGTGGTTGTAATGGGTTTTCAAGACCAAATGGGACTCTAAGGGCAACATTGAAGATATAAGGCTAGACTTGTTGCTAAAGGTTGCACTTAGGAAAGATGGCATTGATTATAAAGAGACCTTTTCTCCAGTTTCCAAAAAGGAGTCTTTAAGAATATTTTGGCTTTGGTGGGTCATTATGATCTAGAGCTTCACCAAATGGATGTAAAGACAGCCTTTCTTAATGGTGACTTAGAGGAGGAAGTATATATGGACCAACTAGAGGTATTTGTGGTCAAAGGAAAGGAAAATTTGGTGTGTAAGTTAAAGAAGTCAATATATGGACTGAAGCAGGCTTCCTGTCAATGGTATCTTAAGTTCAATAATACCATCACATCATAAGGTTTTATAGAAAAACACTGTTGATCGGTTGTATTTATATGAAGGTCAGTGGGAGCAAGCTCATCATGTTAATCCTATATGTTGATGACATTCTTCTTGCTGCGAATTGATGTTAGGTTGTTGCATGATTTAAAGGGTTTTCTCTCTAAGAACTTTGAAATGAAAGATATGAGAGAGGCATCCTTTGTGATTGGAATAGAAATATTCCGTGATAGGTCACAAGTACTGTTAGGATTGTCTCAGAGAGCTTACATTGATAAGGTATTAGAGAGATTCAGAATGGAAAAATGCTCCGCAGGAATAGTTCCAATTCAGAAAGGAGATAAGTTCAGTGAAATGCAATGTCCTAAGAATGATTTGGAACATAAAGAGATGGAGTCTATTCCATATGTGTCAGTAGTTGGGAGCTTAATGTAACATGTACTCGACCGGATATTAGTTTCGCCGTCGGAATGTCAGGGCAATATCAAAGTAATCCCAGGATGGACCATTGGAAAGCTGTAAAGAAAGTACTTAGGTATTTACAAGGCACTAAGGATCATACACTCACTTATAGAAAGTCTAGCCATCATGAAGTGGTGGGGTACTCAGATTCAAACTATGCCGATTGTGTAGATTCGAGAAAGTCTACATTTGGCTACTTGTTTCTCCTAGCTGGAGGAGCAGTATCATGGAAAAGTGGAAAGCAGTCTGTCATTGCTACTTCCATAATAGAGACTGAATTTGTGGCATGCTTTGAGGCCATTGTTCACGCATTATGGTTGCGGAACTTTGTCTCAGGTCAGGGTGTTGTCAGGTCTGGGTGTTGTCGACAGTATAGCTAGACCGTTGAGAATTTACTTTGATAATTCCACAACTGTCTTCTTCTCTAAGAATGATAGGTACTCTAAGGGTGCAAAGCACATGGATTTAAAGTACCTATCTGTAAAAGAAGAAGTGCATAAACACAAAGTGTCAATTGAGCATATCCGTACTGATCTGATGATAGCGGATCCGCTAACTAAAGGCTTACCACCCAAAATCTTCACTCGCCATGTTGATAGGATGGGCATTATAGATAAGTCCTTGTTAGCATGATGTTTAAACTTGTATATATATATACATAAGGTATTTTGCTCATATTATTATGACACTTGGAAATTCAATTAAAGATGTGTTTTGCTTATTTATAATGTTATCTGCATTATATATGTGTACAATAATGATTTGAGTGAGGTAACAGTAACGTTTGATTGTAACAATGTATTGTTTGTTGAATCGCTTCTCGATTAAAGTTATTATGAATTAAGATGATCCGTGATGTATGGAAGGAATAATGTCGATTAATCCGCCATAATTTGATCACTTTAATTCTAATTAAGGTTAACATAATAGATTCAAGAAATGCACATGGGCCAAGTGGGAGATTGTTAGATTATTTTAATAATCTAAGTGGCCCATGTAATTAAATGGTTGGTTCTAATTAAGGTGGCCCAAGATAATGGTTATTGGGCTTAATGGATAAAGACCAGTTAGGGTTTTAATACCCTTCCTCTGCCTTATAAAAGATAAAAGAATCAACAGCTTAAGGTTAAGAAAAGAAAAAGAGAGTGTGACGACTACCTCAAACACATACGGTGATTGATTGTTTGAGAGAGCGTGAAAAGAAAAACTCTCGTGCTGTTGATAATTCTCTGACCATTAAGAAAGCGCTTACGGAAAAAAGGCCAGAGTGAAGAAACATAGATCTGTTGTTACGGTGAGAATCGAATTGCCATAACAAGGTAATCAATAGCTATGGATCAAGGTACGCTTCCACTTATTGTGTCTTCTTATTAAACAAATTCTATGAAATATAAGATCTAGGCTATATTAAAATTTATTCAACATGCTAAGCAATGTTGGCGACTTTATAGAGATAAGAGATCGATCCTTTTTTTTAAAGGCCAAGTATTTCCCACGTTGCTCTTTTATGGAAGCCAAATTAGGCCAACAACCTAGCTTCGGTTAGTGTAGCTTATGCAAGCTAGATGATTATTTAATAAGGGTTCCAGATGCCTATTTTGTGAAGGAAACAAAATTTGAATTTGGAAGGATAAACGGCTTCCCGACCAAGTTCATTCAAGATTCTTGTCTCCTTCAACCCAATTAGATGAAAATTTATTGGTGAATGATCTTATTGTTCATTAAAGTAGTTGTTGGAATGAGGAACTAGTTTATTCAATTTTTTCTCCTTTAGAAGCAAATCAGATATGCACTATTTCACACACAAAAAAAAAATTTTTTTCAGTACGGACAACATAGCATACAGCTCTTAATTAAGATGAAATTAGAGGATGATGCAATAGGTACCTCTATAAGTTTTGATTTCGTCTTTTGGAAGATGATTTGGAAATACAAGATATGCCTCAAGGTGAAGCACTTCATTGTCACAATTTCTAATGATTTTCTTCCCTCTAAACTAAATATTAGGCAAAAAGGATTAGACTTTGACCTAATTTGCAAGTGTTATGGTGATGTTGAAGAAAGTACAAGCCATGTTTCATTTGAATGTGATTTTTCTCGTATAGTTTGGAAGCTCAATCTATATGCTTTGATTTAATTGTGTTTATAACTCTTCTAAACCTTGGTTGATGAATATATTTAATATAGAATATAGAAGTAGTCGAGCAACTTTAAGAATCAAAGTTTGTCCGTTTTGTAGGTTTCTTAATTGACTAATTCATTACTATTAAAATTCCAGCAACGCAAAGAAAGCTCAACATTGTTGCTTGTCAAGTTCCTATAATAGGAAGTTTGCAACAATCGATTCTTAGGTATGGAAAGTTCCAAATATTAATATTATGAAGTTCAATTGTGCAATGATGAATAAGGATTTTAATTTGTTGTGGTTTTGGTATGGTTAAAAGCACTATAATTGAGAGGTTCTGGCATCGGGTTTCCATTGTTCTTTACTGCCATTATAATCGAACAATGTTGAAGCTGAAGCCATGACATTTGCATAGAAGCTAGCTATTGAGTTGAGATTTACCAAAGTTATTATTGAATCAGATTGTTAGATTTTAGTTAACATGGTCAGACATGTGGATTTTCCTCTTTCTGAGTTAAGCACAATAATTTTTTGCAATCCATCTTTGTTAGATGTTTTTATTTTTTTCTCAGATTTCTTATATTAGTAAAAACTGCAATAAAGTCGCTCATAGTTTAGCTAAATACCCTCATTGCCAATATTAAGGAGCAAGTTTGGATGGAGGAAATCCCTCATCTTTTTCATTTAATTGTAATGTTTGAGTTAGCCACTCCTTAATAATATTCATATTTCCTTCTTAAAGAAAAAAAGCGTTAACTAATTAAAATATAATTTAAGGATGCAGATACATTTTACCTTGTGTTAAGTGATTAAACTTAAAAAGGTCATTTTAGTCTTTTTCTTTTTAATTGACGGTAAAAGTTAACTTTTTTGGAAGGATATGACAGTAAGTTTGAAGTAATATTTAATGACATATTAATTATTTATCGAAGGTTATAAATAAACTAAGGTGTTAATTAGGACATAATTTAGAGACAATATGTATTTTATCCTATTTCAAAATAAATAGGATTAGTTATTTGGATAATTGAAAATTTCAACAGTTAAACATATCCATATAATTCCATTTTATTTTTTGAACATGTATTCATATAATTCTTACTCAATAAAATTAATGTAATGGGACTCTCACTTCATGAGATAGCAATATATTAATTAAAATTCAATATTTTCATAGAAAAAATTTCCCTACAAGTTTTTCAAAAAAATGAACTTTAAGAATACTGGATTTTTCTATTTGGTTATAAATAATTTTTCAAAGATTTTACAATAATTGTGTCTAAGAATTTATGAAAAAATATATAAATTACAATAATACTCTTAAGTTATGTGTATTTTCTTTTACTTAATATTTTAAATATAACATATATATAAATATAATCTAATAAAAAATTTTCTAATACCAAATTAATAAGAAATACAAATATCATTCAAAAGCTAATTAATAAATATAATATAATAATTATTTCAAAGAACTATAGAAAAGAAAGATAAAATAATTTTGGTCAAAATTAATTAATGAGATATATTATAATTAAGACTAATAATATCTTTCATTTTTTACTTATATTGGAATATAAATTTTCACCTCTCTGGACCAGAAAGTTATTTCAAATGTATATGGAGAAGTAGTGGTTATGTCCTCAATCTAATAATCTTTTTTCTTTTTTTTTTTTTTTTTTTTTTTTTTTTGAAATATAGCATTCATGAATCAATCAAACACTAAAATATTAGAGTATGTCTAATGCTAATGTAGATTATGGCTGATGCATTTTATGCATTATATGTCCAATGATAATTTTCAATTTTCTCGGTTTAGTGCAGCAAAAGGTGTGAAACTGCAATTTTCTTATCTGTATACACTTCAGCAAAATGGGTTTGCAGAGCGGGTACATGGAACTATTTTGAACATGATGCAAACATTATTATTGCAGTCTCATTTACCTCAACAATTTTGGGTAGAAGCATTAATGCAGCTGTCCATTTGATCAATATTTTACCCATTAATTCTTTATTCAACTCATCTCCGTTTCAAGTTTTATTTTGACGAGTTCCAGATTTTTCGTCTTTAAGAGTTTATGGATGTTTGTGTTATCATAATTTCAATGCTCAATGCAAAAATAAACTAACAGCAAGGTCAAAACCTTGCATTTTTATTAGGTACCCGTAGGGTTACAAAGGTTGCAGGTGCTATGATCCAGAGATAGACTCTACATTTCTAGTCATGTCAAATTTGTGGAACATGTTTTTCCATATGCAGAATTAATCCAAAACAAATATAATAAGTGGAACAGTAAACCGCAAATCCGTTGTTTTTCAAGTCGATATTCCTAACCGGATTCTACACCTTCAACATCTATAAACTCTTCTACCCAAAATCCCAAGATCAACACCAGTTTCAACACAATCTCCAAACATGTCTCCATCTAATCAGCCACCTACACCAATAATCAATGATACTATTCCACCTTCTGAAGATCAAACAACCATACAAAATGACACAACATTCATATCTTCAACCATGCCCATTCTAGTTCAGCCTACCCACCCTATGGTGACTCGTTCTAGAATGGGATCCTTAAAACCAAAGACTATTACTTCGTTTTTAGCTATTCACCAAGCAAAACCACAAGACACTGCACACCTCATTAAACCAAAAACCTATTCCTAGGCAGCTAAGTATCTGGAATAGCGTCAAGTAATGTCTAAAGAATTTCATGCACTACAAAACAATAACGCATGGTCTCTTGTCCCTTTGTCGGCTCAGAAAAATGTGATTGGCCCAAAGTGGGTGAATAAAGTCAAATTGAAGTCCGATGGAAGCTTAGAGAGATAAAAAGCACGACTAATCGCGCAATGGTACAATCAACAACTAGGCATTGACTATAATGAAACATATAGTCAGGTGGTTAAACCAACTACCATTCACACTGTTCTCTCATTGGCAGTAACTAGAGACTGACACATTCACCAACTTGACGTCAAAAATGCCTTCCTTCGTGGCTATTTAACAGAGGAAGTATATATATGCAACAGCCACCAAGTTTTGTTCATCCGAATTTTTCAAATTATATCTGTAAGCTACACAAATCATTATTCAACTGAAACAAGCCCCACGAGCTTGGTTTCAGCTGTTTACTTCATTCATTACTCAACTTGATTTCAACTGCAGTCCCGTAGACAATTCTATGTTCATTTATAGATAGCGAGATGATGTAGTAGTTTTACTTCTATATGTCGACGACATAATCTTGACGGCATCTTCTCATAATTTACTCCAAGACATTTTGAAATTGTGCTGGTTGAATTTAGAATTTTCAATGACAGATTTGGGGAGGTTAAATTATTTCTTGGGCGTCCAAGTAGGATGGAATAAAGATGGGTTATTTCTTCATCAAGCAAAATATGCCTTATAGAGATTCTCTTAAACTAAATGCTAACTGCCATTGCTCTTTCAGTTTGTCTCCTTTCACTTGATGAAATATTTTAATTATTTGTTAAGATAACTTGTTTTATGTTAAATCAGGCAATCAAAGAGCTAAAATTAAAATAAATATCTATGCAAATCATTTTTATATAATTTAAATAAATTACATTAAAAAATAATTTAACTTATTCCGATCAATAGGAAGAAAATATTAAACAGACTGTAAAAAGCGACTTAAATTTAAATTTTCTTGACAGGGAACTAGAATCTGCTCTCCTATTTGTACTTTCCAAAAAAAAATTTCTTATTTGAATTTTCCATTAAATTTTCTGTCTTCTTCAAAAAAGAAAAAATAAAAAATAAAAAAAGTGGGTTTGTGTCTTCTGGCAGTAAGGTTGATCAATGATTAGTAATACAAATAAAGAAACAGAAGGCTCATAGGTAGGCATAGTTTAATCTATCTTCTCAAAAAAGATAGATTAATATATAAATATAATTAATTTCTATAATCATATTTTAAATTATCTAGATAAGGTTGGATGGAATATCTTTTTGTTTTTAGAGGAACAATTTCCGAGTAGTTAATCATATGATTAAATAAAAGATTAATAAAAGATCAATCATTAAACTAATTGGAGTCTAATGCAGTGATGGTATGAGTACTTTCTTGTCGATGTTTTTCAATCATTTTGTTTGTCTTTTATAGTTTAAATTATTTTGTGTTGTTGGTGTTTTCAATCATTAAACTGTTTCGTTCTCTTTTTTAATTTTTTGTTTTCTAAAAAAATAATTTTTTTAGAAAATAAAAACTACAAAACACAAAATGAAAAATACGGTTTACTCGATAACAAAAAAAAAATCATATTTTAATATAATTTCACAAACATTATTCATAATGTTTATAATGTAAAATAAATTTAAAATTTTTTTATGAAAAAGTTTTTAAATTTTTATTGATTATTTATAATAATAATATCATTTTTGATCATTTTGTAATTTTTTAAAAATAAAGGATATAATGTATTTGTAATAATAAATTAATTATTTAATAAAGCATAATATAAAGTTTTATTTATTTAAATATTTTTATTTTTTCAAGTGAAAATATTTTATAGAAAAATTATTTACAGATATTATAATTTTAATTATGAAAATGTCATTTTAAAAGAGTAAAAAACAGTTCGAAAACATGTCATTTGTTATAAAGGAAAACTCTAGGAAACAGCTTTAAATTTTAGAAAATTGAAAAACTGTTTTCTAGTTTTCCAAATAGAAAGCTGACTGATTTGAACACATGAACTCTGTTTTTCAGTTTTTTTTGGAAAACTGTTTTAAAAAACTACACCAGTTTTCTACAACTGAAAACAGCCATAATGTTTTTTTTTTTTTCCAAAAACAAAATAAAAAAAAAGAAACACATAATATTTTATTATAGGATAATGTTTCTTTAAGAGACATTATATGCATTGATAAGTCCGTAATGGCAAAAATTATAAGTACATTTTCAAATTCAACATGAAAAAGAAATAAATTTAAAATCCAAAGTTTTCTAAGACTGAATTAAAACCTCATTTGCTTGTTAATTATAAAATGATATTACTATTAGAACCGCACGATGTACATAATAATATTAAAAATGAAATAATTTTTATAACATTATTTAAAAATAATAAAATTGTTAGAAGTGTCAAAATGGGTTGACGTGTCAGGTTCGACACGAACTCGCCTAACATGAGACATGATTAGAGTCAATACGAACAGGGCATGAAAATTATACAGATGACACCAACACGATATGTGTAACCCGCCTAATATCATAAACAGATCAAATGGGTCATATTGACCTGTATACAACTCGTGTAATCTCCTTAATATCATAAATAGGCCAAGTGGATCATGTTGACTTATATACGACCAACTTAACTTATTCATGATATTTTTAAGTTTTAACCTATATAACCAAATTATATTTAAAAATAAAATTTTATACATAAAATGTATAGATTTTTCAAGATTCACAACTAAAATAAAAAAAATAATACAACAATAAAGTTTAAATAGGATTTTAATTGAATTATTTATGTCTACCCCTAAATAAATAGGTTACTCGTTTAACCTGCATGTCAACCCGTGACACGACACGTTTATATTCGTATCATATATAAGTGACCTATTTATGATTTTTTATACCAATTTAACCTCAACCCTAACCCGTTTATTTCAAGTGCTAAGCAAATCGTGGTTGCATGTCATGATCAATTTTGAAACCCTTAAAAATTATATAATAAAATAATCTTAAAATGCAATTACAAAATTGTATCACATTGAGATATACCGAAAAAGTTGCAATGTTAAAATGTGCTTTCTTAAATATCCTGTGAAAACTTTCACCAAGATATGTAATAGTAAAGTCATACATGGTATGACATGCGTTAAAAAATGTAAACACAGTATTAATATATTTTTCAACAGTAATAATAATTTTGAGAATTTAACTAATTATATTGAAATAAGAAATTAAATATTTTTTATTTTATATTTATGATTTATTATAAATGATTGTTTATTTATTTGAAATATTAATGTATCATACCTATTTAGTGTGGTGTGTCCTAAGCGTGTGAATATCCTACTTTTTAAAAAATTTTCATATCCATATGTTTCCGTATCTCGTGCCATGTGAACATATAGTCTGACTTATGGTCCATGAGACTATTCCATACATCAAGTTAATCAACTTAGGTATTTTTTTTTATTACCAAGAAAAAATTAAGTATTTTTTTAAAATTTTTTTTTGTGCCTTTTTTTATCAATGAATGAATAAAAATACTCTCGTTACAACTAAAAACATATTTTGGTAGTCTTGATAAGTCATTCGTCTTTGCTATACTCTAGAATTATTTCCCATCAAAGAGAGTTTTTAATGAAAACTAAGATAAATAAATTGAAATGGGAGGAGGTTAGCTCTAGACTGCATATTGATCAGTTCAGTTAGCAATAAACTTAATTTAAAAAAAAAAATCAGTCCAACAACTTAATTTAGAACTTTGAAAGTTGAGTAAAACAAAAAGAAAAACTATTTTTTCTATTATAAACTAAAATAAAATTAATTCTAAATCGAATCAAATTAAATGGAATGTGCAACATGATTTTTAATTTTTTTTCAAATATTATCTACCCTAACCCATTAGGTAAAGTGGCTCAATTTCTAAATTAATCATTTGAAAACCAAGAAGGGAGCTTCAAGAATTTGTTAGAGCCAAATCCAGAATCTTCCATCCCTTCAGGTACTAGAGTGTGGGACCAAGTAATTGCACACTATCTGGTGATGACCTATTAATGAATTAACAATAAACAGATGGTAATTTGTGATCTTTAATTAACTGTGTTAAGATTAAATAAATAATGCAGGAGTCGAGTTGACATATAATGGATTCAACTCAAATTGATCAAAGTTTGAATAACAATTTATTCAATTTGCATGGCTTGGGTTATATGTATTTTAATTTAATTTAATGGCAGTATCTTGATGGGGATGTAACTAATATATATTATCTTTTTTTTGTTTAAATCACATGTATCCAGACTTTATTACCAGGGACCGACTAATCCGGTTCGAGATTTAGTCACAGTTAAGGCTCTTCGCCTCTCATTGCATTTGTGTTTAGTGGGATTGAACACGAGAATTCAAGGCTTATTTTGATAAAGGCATTATCTGAAAATATAAAACAACTAATCTCGTGTTAAATAACTGCTCTTCTTACAGTTGGCAAATTGAAAGACTTAAATTTAGTTGTCATTTAAGATAAACTGCTCTGCTTTTATACATTATATAGATTACATAATGCAACTTGTGCAAAACGATTGGCTTTAATATTATCATGTGTTTTTAGTAGGGTTATACACTTGATTAAGCCAAATCAAACCGAATAAATTTATAACTAAAAATAAGGGAAAATGTATAATCAAAACCGCACTGAATTATATATAAATTGAGCTAAATTAATTCAATTATTTTGATTCTTTTTAACTATTTTCGGTATAAAATAAATTTGATTAAATATCACATAGAACTGAAATTAAATAAAAAACTAATAATTTTTTTTTCTTTTTGAATGGAAAACTGATAAGTTATTAAAAATAAACAAAACAAGATTTTAAAAAAATTAAATCAACTTGAACCAAACCAATTAGTTTATTTTTTTAGTTACTTCCTACTTCCTAATGATGCTTACCCCTAATTTTGAGGGTTGTTTTTAGCAAAAAGCATGATTCTTTAATTTTCTCCAAAAGATGGTTAGTTAACTTTACATTTAAATTATTCTCTCTCGACACTTAAAAAGCCCCCTTTAACTTAGTTTTCAAAAGAAGCTCCCTTTATTTCTTCCACGTGCAACCCCTTATCCTTCTAGCCCATTTTTTTTTTTTATTCTTTCTTTTTTTTGTGTGTGTTTTTTCAAATAATCCTTAATTTTGTGTCTCTTGATACATATTTAAATTATTGTTGCCCATACACTGAGATCATTTGTTGCCCATATATTGAAATTTTTATCCCCATATCTTGAAATTATGTCTCAGATATAGTTGGTTTATAGTTTCTAGGTTTATTCTCTGTCACTATTACGATGATTTTTTAGTATTTTATTATTTTGAGTAGTTATACAAAAAGAAGTGTATATCTAAAGAAGAAATTTGAAGGTGATCTGATTGAATTTGTAGAAAGTAAAATCGAATAGTGGTGATGAATAGCCACTTATATACAAGTGGTTTATTATTAGATTTCCTATATAAAAATATAGAAACTTATTTATTTGTATAAGTCGTCTCCCCCAATGAAATTTCCTATTTTGATTTCTCCTAAAAGAATTTTTATTTAAATTAATTACAAGACTTTCTTAATGTTTTAGGAGGAAACAACGCCTTTAGGAAGAAATTTATTTTAAGCTTTATAAAGGGGCAAAAAGGTATTGAATGCTAAACTTTTTCCCTCCTAATAAGATTGAACCTTAGACTATCATGTAAAAAGAAATAAACACTTGTTCTTTTTTCTTTTTGGTCAAAAAAAAAAAAAAAAAAAAACAATCATGACGAAAACAATTTCGTTCTTCAAAAAGAAATCCTTGATCTTAATTTTGATTTTCGTTCAATATGTTACAAATTTTCTCAAATTCTGGAAATTTTTTATAAAACTTTATTCAATATAATCTTCCATAATAATTATAAGCCATTGAAAATTAATATTTCATTATATTATTAAAAAATAAATAAAAAATGTTTTCCTTCAAAAAAGAAAGTTTATTCCCTTATGTTGTCGCATTCATATTTGAAAAAAAAAAAAAAAAATCCAAAATCAAGTCCTAGAATGTCAAAAATTAAAATTTGAGTTTAGAAATAAATCTAACCTACAAATTTGGGGATCAACTAAAAATATTTTTCCTATAAAATAATACTACTTGACTTGTTTTGACAGCAAACTTTACTTAGATAGTTAAGGAAAAACCTATAGAACCGAAACTAAGGAGGAGCGAGTAATTAATGCTTAAGTGAGAATATAAAACTAACATTAGTATGATAAAGCAACTCATTTCATTATGCACGTCCTCATCCCTCTCATTTTAAACTCATTCCTCTGATCATAATTTTAATACTTTCATCGTAACATCTTTATTTATTTTATATACACAAATAATCATTTACACACAAATTGTTGGTTTTACATGGAACAAAATACCCAAGACAAAAATGATAATCTAAAAACACTTTAAACCAATGGGATCACATCTAAATGGTTAAGCATTAAGAAATGAATTTAATCGAAATAATGTTTTTTTATGAAAACTTTTGTACGTCTAATTAGAAATTTATTGCTCGCGGTTGAGTCATTACAAACTGCAAACTGTTCAATCACGGTCTTTAACAGTATCCACGCGAATTAATGAAAAAGCTCAAACTATTTTTAGAAAATTTAAAAAGCAGAGTATTTTTGAGTGATACTTCAAACTATGTTGTTTTATTTTTTATGGCTATCAAAAGTCAACAATTTAATCCATACAAGAGACTATATATAAATCACCCTTATAATGTAGCTCTAGTTACTATTTACTAATTTAACCAATTAAATAAGTAAATTATAATTAGTTTACTAAGGTTTAAAAAATCTTATATTTAAACCCAACAAATTTAGAGACATTTATTAAATCCCTACTTAATATTTTAGGTCAAAATTATAGTCCTGTAAAATTATATTTTTATCATTGATGTCCTAAAACTTATTTATAATCAAGTCTAACAAGATTTAGCTTCTCATTGTTAATTTCTGAAAAGGATTAAAGAAGCCAATAGAAACAATACATAATTACGAAATAGGAGTGGAAAAATAGACTCCTTCTCTTCAACGATATCAAAGATAGGTTACATATATATACAGAAGAGCAATAATAGTGAACCTATTCTAAAGGGATTTGATTTTCAGATTCCTATTTTGTAGGGAATTTGTTTACGAGTTGGTACAAGATACATATCCTTAACACCCCCCCCCCCTCAAGTTGGTGTTGGGGAGAAATCAACCAACCCAAGCTTGGAGACAAAATTGCGATAAGAATGTGAGGGTAAGGATTTTGTGAACATGTCGGCGAGCTGCATGTGTGATGGCAGATGGGGAGTGCTTATCAGTCCCGCTTGCAATTGACAGCGAACAACATGATAGTCGATATCAATGTGCTTAGTGCGCTCATGAAAAACAGGATTGGCTGCAATATGAATGGCGGCCTTGTTATCACAATGAAGCGGAATCGGTCGTTCAAGATGGATGTGAAAATCAGTTAAAAGAGAAGTTAACCACTGAAGTTCACATACTGTAGATGCCATTGCTCGATATTCAGATTCTGCCGAGGACCGACTAACCGTAGACTGTTTCTTGGTCTTCCATGAAATTAATGAAGTGCCCATAAAAATACAAAACCCAGTAATGGATCATCTAGAATCACTACATGACGCCCAATCTGCATCAGAAAAAGCTCTTAATTTCAAATCATTTTCTGCCGGCAGAAATAATCCTGTAAAACTGGTGCCTTTGAGGTATTTGACCACGGTGAGTGCAGCTTTCAGATGGGATTGGTGAGGAATTTGCATAAACTGACTGAGCTGTTGAACAGCATAACTGATATCTGGTCATGTCATGGACAAATATAGAAGGCGGCCAACAAGACGACGATAACTTCCCGGGTCCTGTAATGGGTGCCCCATATCCGAGCCAAGCTTCAGTCCTTGGATATAAGGGCTGTCCGCAATTTTTGCATCCTGAAGACCAGTGTCCCGAATAATCTCAGAGATAAATTTATGTTGAGTCAAGAACATACCATTGGCTGTCCGTGTAACTTCAATACCTAAGAAATACTTCACATCACCAAGATCTTTGGTGGTGAACTTCTTATGTAAGTAAGACTTCAAATCTGAAATTAAATGGACAGAAGGACTAGCAATTAAGCAATCATCAACATAAACCAATAGAGCAATGAAAGAAGCATCACAGCCTTTAGTAAATAGACAGTGATCAAACGAAGACTGCTGGAATCCCTAGCTTAATAAGGAAGTGGTCAATTCTTTATTCCACTGTCTACCAGCTTGCTTTAACCCATAAAGAGATCTCTGTAACTTGCAAACTTGTCCCTCTGCAGCTTTGGTATAACCAGGAGGAACCTGCATATATATATATCTTCATCAAGAGAACCATGTAAGTAGGCATTATTTATATCCAGTTGTTGAACATTCCAAGAATTGGCGACAGCAATAGTTAAGAAAACACGAACAGTAACCAGTTTGGCAACCAGAGAAAAAGTATGAAGATAATCCAAGCCAAGCAACTGGTTATATCCCTTGGCAACAAGTCTAGCCTTGTAGCGATCAACGCTGCCATCTGCATTATATTTGATCCTGTAAACCCACTTACAACCAACTGGTTTAGTATTAGGAGGCAAATCAGTCAATATCCAAGTATTATTCTGTTCTAATGAAGCCAATTCATCATTCATGGCATTTACCCAATTCATGTTTTGTTTAGCATCATTATAATTGCAAGGTTCTTTAATTTTAGACAACTGCGCAATAAAGGACACATGGGATGTGGTAAAGTTAATGTGGGAAGTGGAAGAAGTAGCAGTATCATAATCGGTGAGCCAAGCAGGTGGGCGTCGAATTCTTGTGCTGCATCGGACGTCAGATACTGGAACAATATCTCTTATAGCAGCGTCATTCACCCCATGCGAAACTGCATCATGTTGGGCGGGGGAAACAGGTAAATCAGGAAGAAGAGGAGGTGGGTCGGTGTGGGGTGAGGTAGGTTCAGGGGTGGTATCAGGTTGTGGGTTATTAGTGAATGGAGGGTCGTCGGTGGCGGGTTCAGTTTCAACGGCACAATTGGGTAGTACAAAGGTAGTAACATCAGTTGGGTCGGGTTGGTGAAATGGGAAAATATTTTCCATAAAAACAACGTCTCTGGAAACAATAATTGTCTTGGCGGTTAAACAGTAGAGTTTATAGTCTTTTTGATGTTGAGCATAACCCAACAAGGCACAAGGAAAAGCTCGAGGATCAAACTTCTGTTTATGGGGTACTGTGTTGGTAGCATAGCAAAGGCATCCAATGGTACGAAAATAACTATAATTTACCTGTTTCCCATGCAGCTGCTCGAATGGAGTTTTCCAATCCAGATTTTCAGATGGCAATCTATTGGCGATATGAGTGGCAGCCAACAGTAATTCAGACCAGAAAGGAGATGGAAACTTGGATTGAAAAAGCAATGTGCGAGCAATGTTTAAAAGTGTCCGATGCTTCCGTTCAACAACTCCATTCTACTGAGGGGTATAAACACAAGTCCTCTGGTGTAAAGTACCATGTTCCTGTAAAAAAGAACTACATGCAGTATTCACAAACTCTGTTCCATTATCAGTGCGAATAATCTTTACCCGTTTGTCATAATGAGTGATCACATAATTAAAAAAAGATCTCAAGGCAAGCAACACTTGGTCTTTGGTTTTCAACATATAAGTCCAACAAAACCGGCTATAATCATCAACGATGGTTAACATATAAACAGCGTTGGTAATTGATTTCAACTTGTATGGCCCCCATAAATCAGCATGAATCAAATCAAACACATGCTCAGAAGAAATAGCACTGGTAGGAAAAGATAATCTCGTTTGCTTAGCAACAGGACAAGTAGAACACATCAATTCAGTATAATCACAATGAGCAATTCCATCCACATGTTTCAAGCGTTTAAAAGATACGTGTCCTAATCTGGCATGCCAAAGTAAAGCCAAGTGTTTATCGTGCTCAGAACAACGAGCAACAGAATTACAATTTATTTATCTAGAAAAAGAATCTTTCGTCAAATAGTAAAGGTCTCTGATCACAGTTCCTGTTGCCAAAACTTCACTAGTCGGTAAATCCTGGAATAAACAATATTCAGGGAATGAGTGAACTGATAAGCCACAAGTTCTTGTGAGAAGACTGACAGATAACAGATTGCAACTGAAGGATGGAACATACAAAACGTTATAGAGCACAATTCTAGCATTCAATCTAATATTACCAATGTGAGTAACCAAGCGTGTGGAATTGTCAGGTAGTCGGATGGTGGTGGGTGGATTGAGTTTAATAACATGATCATAAAAATTGAGATGGGGTGTAATGTGATCAGTTGCGCCAGTGTCTATTATCCAATTATCCTTGCAATTAAAATTAATGCTTGTAAAAACAGAATTAAGTAAAGTACCTGCAAAATTCACGGTTCGAATATCCCCTTCAACGTGTGCACTGCTGCTACCTTTGGCGGCGAGAAATTTCTGAAACTCCTGTTGTAAATAATCAGACACTCCTGTTGTCAGAGGATCCACACTTATTTGCTGCGGTACTGTCGAATTCGGAGATGCATCAGTTGGAGCAACTCGAATAACGTTATTGGCACTGTAATATTTGCGAACATCCACCCCCCTTTTTCCGTTGTAAATCGATGAACCAATCTGGATATCCATGAATAAGAAAGCAGTCATCAATAGTGTGCCCAGTAGTCTTGCATTTAGAACAATACTGCTTCTTTCGTTCCTCTTTTCTGGCTGAAGAGGTACTTTTGCCATACCCAGCCCCGACACTGCCACGATTTCCCGTAGAAGTCCTTTGTGCAAGCATAACAGCAGCGGTCTCGGTGGAAGCAGTACTATCAGTTTGCACCTCCCGTTGTTTTCAACACTCACGATCATAGAGAAAGCCTTGTTTATGGAAGGTAAGGGATCTTGGAGCAGAATCTGATTTTTCACGTTGTCGTACTCATCACCCAATCCCATCAAAAACTGCATCAACCGCCAATTGTTATCGTAATTGGCAATCGCAGTACCGGAATCACAACAAACAAGTAATGGAGCTAGGCAACTTAATTCATCCCACCTGTGTTTCAGTTTGGTGTAATAATCTGTGATAGAGTTATTACCTTGTTTGTAACCAGCAATTTCTCATTCAATTTGATAAATCATCGGCCCGTTACTCTCCCCATAACGCTGCTTCAGCTCGTCCCAAAGAGCCTTTGCATTTTTACAGAATACAAATTCATTTGAGATGTCTTTGGATATGGCGTTCAGTAACCAGGAAATGACCATACTGTCGGCGGTCAACCATTTGTCATAATCATCAGATTCCGGCGATGGTGGTTGGATTTTGCCATTGATAAATCCAAGTTTCTTCTTCGCCCGAAGAGCGATTTGAACAGATTGACTCCAGGAGAGGTAATTTTGCCCCGTCAGAGGCGTGTTAACAAGGCTGAATCCAGGGGCTTCAGAGTGGTTCACATGATACGGATCATCCGCATTAGTTTTGGTGTTAATTGCAGTGATAATCTTTGCTAAATCATCAGGAGACATCATCGTAGTGAGCTTGTTGGCTCTGATACCATGAAAAGGATTAAAGAAGCCAATAGAAACAATACATAATTACGAAATAGGAGTGGAAAAATAGACTCCTTCTCTTCAGCGATATCAAAGATAGGTTACATATATATACAGAAGAGCAATAATAGTGAACCTATTCTAAAGGGATTTGATTTTCAGATTCCTATTATGTAGGGAATTTGTTTACAAGTTGGTATAAGATACATATCCTTAACAATTTCTCACATCAATCCTTGTGTATGTGACCCATTAGGTTCCAAATATATTGACAAAAAATATAAATATTTAATTTACATTTGAAGGTCAATAACAATGTCTAGCAACATGCTAAGATTATCCAATTACTTGTAAAGTCAATAGTGGCTTAACTTAACCTTTTAGTCAATGGTCTTTCAATATAATTAGTATTCGTTCATCAATAATGTTCTGACTTATTCATTTATCATAGAGTATGTCTGTTATGTTAAATCATATTAGTCCTCTTAGCAATAACTATTTATCATTCGAATAAGATTCCAAATCTAATTTGTCAATCTTATTTCACCTTGCACAAGGATTTCATGATCTAAGGATTTCATGATCTATATGAGTAGAGAACAATTGGAACATTTTCCATAATTTACATAGGATGATGAATCTCATCTTGATCACTCAATTCGTCCATACAATTTCTACTATATCAAATTCCTCCCACTTGTTACTTATAAATAGAGTAATGCGTAGAAAGGATCAAAACACAGTAATCCTATATAAGATAACTTAGTAATCTAAGGTCAAAGTATCACTTGCACAACCATCACTTACGTCTTCTATAGAATAGATAATTCTCCATATGGAATCATCGTGTAGATCAATTCAATGGAATTGTCATTACAACAAACACCTACATATTAGCTCTAAGTATCTCATTTACCTCAGCTTACATCTACTTCCTTTTTCATAAAGAAAAGACCAAAATATATATTGGTCTCAACGACTCTAACCACTATTCGATAGAGCATTGACTAGGAACATTTAGGTACATTACTTTGATGCAATAAGAATCTCATAATTATGGCCACATTATAATTTATTTTGTAAAGTAATATTATTGCATGGATTTTATTTTTATTCAAGATTCATTAATTGAATATTAAAGATAAATATGCCTTTTTTGCTAATTAAATAAAATATATAACATAAGCAAAATATGATATCTACATGCAACCATCTGATTGGCTATAGGCATACACACTAACGATCTCCTACTTATACTAAAGTCAATCACTCTTGTACTTAATGCGATAAGCATCCGTGAGGTGATCATGTTTCTATTGGGATAGTGTCTTAGTGAGAGGATCTGTATTGCTTGTGCAATATCTTTATTGTAGTTATAGTATAGTGCTACTTGTTCAATAATGCTAGGAATTGCACCTAGTTCAAAAATGAACTTCTTGATCCAAATTGCCTTTCTTGTTGCCTCAAACACAGAGATGTACTCAGTCTCAGTTATAGAATCTGCTAATGATATCTTCTTTGGAACTCTTCAAACTCATGACACCACCATTTAGAATAAAGATGTATTTAGATTGTGATTTATTATCATCCATATCTAACTGAAAACTAGCATCTAAATATCCTAAGCTTTTAGTTCAACATCTTCATAGGCCAAAAAGGCATTCTTAATTCTTTGTAAGTACATAAGGATTCCCTTTGCTATTGTCCAATGATCCTCTCTTGGGTTAGATTGGTATTTACTCATCATGCTTAAAGCACAAGATACATTTGGTCTAGTGCATAACATCACATACATTATAGATCCTATTATAGAGGCATATGAAACTCTTTCTATAATATCTCTCTCAATTTGTATTTTAAGACACATATCTTTATGAGATGCACTCTATGTGGTACAAGTAGATATCCTCTCTTAGATTCCTCCATACTAAATCGTTTAAGCACTTTGTCTATATATGTGGATTAGGATAAATCTAATAGCCCTTTAAATCTATCTCTATAGCTCATAATTCCAAATAGATAAGCTACTTCTCTCATATCATTCATCTGAGTCTTAGACAACTAAAATTTTACATATTGGAGAATATTATGTAATGTCTTATTAATAATATGTCATCCGCATATAAATAAGAAACACAATTCTGCTCTCGCTTACCTTCTTATATACACAAGTTTCATCCACATTTTTGATAAAATTAAATAGTTCAAAATTTTCATCATATGTTCCAGCTTCATGATACTTAACTTAAGTCCATAATTGGAATTTTGTAGCTTGTATATTTTATTAGAAAATTCTCTAGACTCAAAACCTTCATGTTGTGTCATGTACATGCCCTCAAGTAAGTTTCAATTTAAAAATGCAGTTTTAACATTCATTTGCCAAATTTCATATTCATGGTATGCAGTTATTGCAAGCAAAATCCTTATTTAAGCATTATTATTGTGAGTAGGTTTTATCAAAGTCAATAACTTGCCTTTGTCTATAACCTTTTGTAACAAATTTGGCTTTGTACGTTAGTATATTATCATCCATATATTATCATCCATGTCAATCTTTCATTTAAAAATACATTTACACCCAATGAGTTTTATCCCTTCAGGTGGATCAACCAAGGTCCATACATGGTTAGTGTATGTAGAATCCATTTTAGATTTTATGGCCTCAAGCCATTTCGTGGAATCAATGTAGACATTGCATCTGGATAATTGATAGGCTCGTCAAACATGAGAATTGCATCATTATCAGCTTCCACAAGAAGTTCGTACCTCTTTGGAGCTTGATGCATCCTAACAGTGCTATGTGGAAGTTGTGTTGCTTATGCTTCAAGTTTAATATCTAATGCTACAGTGGTTTTTGAATTTCTTCAAATTCAACCTTGCTCCAACTACTTCCTTTAAGAACAAATTCTTCTTTTAAAAATGTAGCATATTTTGATATAAACACTTTTTTCTCGAAAGAAATAATATCTAATAGTTTCCTTTGGATATCACAATAAACTTGCATTTATATGATTTAGTTCCAAATTGAGTAGATACTATATGCTTCACATAAGCGTCACATCTCCAAACTCTAAAATAAATTTCTTAAATTTTTATAAGATTTCTTTGTGTTTTAAAAGAAATTAAAGAAAAATATTTGAATTTGAGTAGAGAGTTTATTCTAGTCAAAATACAAAGAGATGGTGCATAGAATTGCTTGCACTTATCCTTATTATTGTTCGGTGGAAAAATATAATTTGAACTCAAAATCTTGGGCATAACAAAGCATGTACAATGTGATACAACTCCTTCTGTTTTTCTTTTTATTCCATCTTCTTCAAATTCTTTCAATACAATGTTTTGAGACTGTTTCTTCCCCATACGCCTCGTGTTACATGGGATTCCACCACTATAAAATTTCTTTTCTCAAATATAAAAGAAAAGGAATTATTATTATAATTTTATTTATTTTTTCATTTACTATATTAAAATGGAAACTGTAAAATATAAGTTTTCTTGTTTTATCAATCTAATTTTCATGATATATCAAATTTTTAGTTCAGCAAAAAAAAAAAAAAAAGAAGGTATAAAAAAGGCTTTTCCTTAAAATAGTAGATATCAAAACGATGGGTGAGAAATCAATCTAAAACCGAACAGCCCATAATATCAGCCTTACATCCAAGCAAAACATCATTTGCACTAACATATATCTTTGTCTTATAATAAAAAATGGAGAATTGAAGATTTCAAATCGTGAATATTCATTTCTACTGTAAGAATTTCTAACTTATATAAGGGAAAATTATATTCATTTCCCTATTTTTTATAAAAAAAAAAATACTTTTAATCTTGTCTTTTTTAAAAATAGATTGTTATACCTCATATTTTTAGTTTATTACACTATATTCCTCTTTCATCAATTTTTTGCAATTTTAAATAACAAATAAATAGAGAATATGATGTTCTAAGGAGAGAGAGATGCAGGTAAGAGGCTCTGTCTAATCTCTTTCCATTTCATACTTTGATTTCAAACTTAAAGCTGCAAATTTGGATAAAAAAGAACATAAATTCACAAGCTAAAGCAATAACAAGAAGCATCAAAGTAGCAAAAACATTTGAAATCTTTATAACTCAACATATAAAATCTCTTGGATGAATAGAGTTTTTTAACAAACCAAAGTATGCAATTTTTTTTTTTTTTTTTTTTTTTTGAGATTTCTCTCACAACCATAAAAAATAAGACACCCATTTCAGTTTTAGAAATGTAGAGCAAAGAAATGCAATTATTAGAACCACCAGTTTCTCCAACGCAATAAGAAGCAGACTCATAAAAGCAAACCAAGAAGATTGAAGAGAGAGAAAGGGAGAGAATGTGTTATTTTTTGCTAGAACTCATTTGTTTTTATTTTCTTTTATTACAATTAATATGAGTGAAATTGCTCACTACTTTGCACATAGAGAGAGAGAGAGAGGGAGAGAGGTTAGAGAGGAAATCATTTTCATGCTACCATTTCTTAGTGTTTCAAGCTTGAAGTTTGATGCTACCATTTCTTCTTATTTCTTCAAAGGTTTATAAAGATTAAGGTATCTTGATTTTTTTTTTTTTTTTTTTTTTGTTTTAATCATGATTATTGATGTTATTTCATGACCATTTAACATTTAAACTTGCAAAAAAATAAACGGAAGAGAAATATAGTGTAATAGACTGAAAATATAAAGTTATAACACTCTATTTTAAAAAGATACAAGGGTAATTAATCATCCCTTTATACAAAGATGCTCAATAATTAACATACGAACTAATGATGGTATTCATTGGTATCTTTTGCTATTTGCTAGTCATCTAACAGCCACAATTAAATTCATTTATAGCGTGTTTTAGATTTAGCAAAATCGGACTAAACCGGATATTGAATCAACAGCATGAATAGCTCGTGGTTGAAACCGATCGACTCGATTCAACTGAATTTTTTACTTTTAAGTAGAAGTGTTGACTTTTTTTTTTTTTAATTATTAGCAGAAATCAAGGAGAATTTGACAAAAATCAAGATTATATGCTAGTTTGATATCAAAATTCATGACACAGTATCTAGAAACCAAAAAATAAACAATGATGCACAATTTTATAACAAAATAATAACTACAAGTACATATGAGTATTCAAAACTCATAAGATATATATACAAACTTATGAATATAATTTTTATTTAATGAAATAAAATTCTTTAAACGATAAAAAAATTTTAAAAAATGATACGCAACTAAAAGTGATAAATTTGGCCATTTGCAAGAAGAGTAAGTAAAGCCCTATATATATATATACAGAATTAAATGAGAATGAAAGGAGGAGAAGATTTCGATCTTGGTGGTTATTTTAGATTTTTGTTAGGGTTTGATTTAAAGTAATTATATATTTGTTTATTGTGGAAATGTTTTTTATTTTTGAAGAATTTGGATATTGATTAAATTAATTTTTTCATTAGAAAATAAAAAATTGGATTTTTACGGGTTAGTCCTATTTTTCTGTTTTTTTTTTTTTTTTTTTTTTTTCAATTCCAACCATTTTTATTCTGTTTTTAAGTCATGCGATTTTATATATTAAACCAGATTAGATCAATAACCGGTTTGCAGTTAAATAGGTCCGACCGCGGATCCAATCCAATTTAAAAAATATTGACTAATTATTTTTGCGAAGAAAGAAAAACAAATCATATCAATCAATTGTTGATTTTTGAATTTCCACTCTTTTCACTAGGTGTTGGGGGAATGGACACTATCCAGCGGCAACAGCTTATGCCAATAGATATGAATTTTACCGTCAAACCCCCTCCCGTGAAATTTAAATTTAAGTTATTTAAGTTAGACGGACACTTCAAAAGGTTTAACGTAACTGCTATTGTATTAATGTAGAACACCAGTACACGTATGGAATATTTTCAAAAAAAATGTCTTATTATTTTATTTTATTAATTTCGAACATTTTAAAACACATCTGTAATATTTGAAGACATTTATTGCAAACTTTGGAGACACATTTGAAAAATCTATTAGACTTTTAGATAAATCTATTAATAAAATTTTTCAAATTGTTGTCTTAAATATATATTTATTACTTATTAATGCCTAAATATAAAATTAAAACATATATAAAAAGAATGAAAACTTCTATCTTATAATTTATACTCACTCCGTCCCATTTTATTTGCTTGTTATTCCTTTTTCGAAAGTTCTAGAATATTTGCAAGGTTTGTAAATTTATATACGTAAACAATTACTTTTCTCATAATAACCTTTATAATTTTTCATTAAATGAAATGCTTTTATTAATATCTTAATGAGTTATTACGGATAAAGAAGGGTAAAATAATTTTTATTGACTAAATTCTTACGTGATTGTCAAACCATGCAAAAAAATAGAACGAATAAGGTATTTTGTAATTTATTTACGTATTTGTTATTATGAAATTTAAAAACTAATGCACAATGTTGATTTTACAAAATTCTAACTAATTTACAATTATTGTGAAATCAGTAATTTAAAAAGGTTTTTTTATACGAAAAAAGAGTCAAAATATTATAGTCGCAGACTAAAATATGGAACATCTTCGGAGATTAATTTGATCTCTTTCAAATATGTTTGAAATTCTTGAAATTGTCAATTTATTTCTATAGATACTATGATTTTCAATGATTATGTTCATGCCCAGATTTTAAATAATTTTTTATTTTTTATTTATAATTTATTATAAATAATCATTTACTTATTTGAATAATTAATAAATTATGCAATAAATTATATTTACTTAATATAGCATGTCCTAAGTGTGTTAGTATCCTGCTTCTTCTAAGTATGTTAATGTCCTGCTTCTTAAAAAATTATTGATTTTGTGTTCATGCAACCTAAGTAAAGAGGCAAAAAAAAGAAAACTAAACAGAGTCTTGTGGTTGGAAATGATAGGATAAAGTCAAGTCAAACAAAGTATCAAACTACTTATTGATTATTTTTTTTCCTAAAATACTCAAATTTGGATATTATTTTTTGAATTTTCCAATACCAAATGCCCTTTTGAGTGTGAGAGTGAGACTAATCCATTTGAGTGGAAACTAATCTTGTTTAAGAGTCATATGTCACGGACCTGGAGTCTCGCGCAGCACTGCGCCCGTGCGGCGCCTTGGGAGCCTGCTCACCTAGCGATACTTTGACTCCGAGGCAAGCCTTGCCATACCGTACCACACTGGTTTCGCCATGCCACGGGCTCATCAGGGGAGCGGCCCAGCTCCCGACCAATTGTGCCCTGCGGCACAATACCCCGCCTGCACGCAGACTTTGCATGGGGTAAGGACCACTAGGGTAGAACTCTCCTTAATCGCTAAGCTGCCCCAACCCACGCAGATTGAAACGCAGCCTAGTACGCTCTTCAATAAGGGCCTAACACGATCACGGAATTTGTCCGTGACACATAGCTGCCCTTCCCCAGAAGCCATTTTTCTACAGCCCAAACCTATGACCTTGCAAAAATCATCTGCTAAGAATTCATAGCGTTGCTATTTACTCGATTCTTGCGAGATATTTAAATTTTCTATCGTTTTAAATACATTTTATATTACACACTAATTTAGCAATTTGTGCTCAAATATAAATTTATCAAAATTTAACATTAATAAATAAATTTAATAAATTATTTTCAGAAATCAATTAGAATTGAATCAAATTCAAACTTGACTATAAAATTATAACTCAAATCAAATTTAATCTTTAAACTCAAATTTCTAATAGAATTTGAGCTCAACACTGTAATCTACTTGTCTTGACTCCACCAAACCCTCACTTAAAACACAAGACCTTATCCTCTATAACTTAGAAGGAAATAAATTTACAAATTTGCCAAAAAGATAGCAACAAATACAAAACTGGAACCAGCTACATTTTCTGTAGGAACTCCAATTTGCCAAAAAGATAATCACAAAATTGAAGTCAGCTGCATTTCTGTAGAAACTTCTGTTTGGATACATCAAAACGTATATAAAAACCTTGAAGACACCAAAAAGAACAGAGAGAACCTTAAAGTGAACAAACTCAAAACTGGTCAAGTGCATCAACCAAACAGGCGATACATCACTCTATCCATCAATCTGAAGACTCGTCACAACCATTCAACTCTCACGCACCTTCAAAGGGAAGCGTACTCTGAATGTTCTAAGGCATCAAGATGTTTGAAACCATCTGCTTGTCACAATCATTCAACTCTTACGCACCACCTTCAGAGGGAAGCGTACTCTGAATGTTCGAAGGCATCAAGATGTTGAAACCATCTGCTGCTGTAGACACGAGCATACCAGGAATCTGACTGTGCCAATGAAGTTCTTTCAAATCTTTCTGTCCCTGTTTAAAGTGTACAAGAGTTAAAAAGACAGGTGAAGCATTTTTACAAGTCGTCAAATATTCTTACTGGGGACGAGTTAAATAAAAATTAAAAAAGTACCTGATGAACAAACAGAAGTTGAGGGGGTAAGTCTGTTGGGGCATTCACTTGCTCTTTTGTTTTAGCTCTAAACTCAGCTTCTTCTTCCTCATCCTTTTCTAAAGAAAGATCCCATATTCTGGCAATATAGAAGATATAATCATATAACAGAGTTATAATCACAATTGCAACTCAACGGGAATGGAAACTAAGAAATATGTTGTTGCTCTTTAGCATTACTCACGTTAACTGATTGTCAGATGAGGAAACTGCCAGTGAAGACGCCTCATGTGGACTCCATTCAATGGATGTTATAGGATATTTATGGTACTCAAAATGTGCCACCACAGATTTATCTTCCTCCTGTCCATATAAAACACAATTAGCTATGAGAACATAATTTTGCATTAAGCACATGCTACATATGCTTTGCAGAAGATGCTATTTTCAATAAGTTGATCATGGAACATGGATGGAGAGACAGGTGGACAAAGATGGTCCAATAATGTAATGTCTATATAAAATATGGACAAAAGAAAAGCAGCAGGATCAACTTCCTGCAAAGCTGGTCTGAACAATTTTTACCCACATCAGTATCCACAGAGTTCCCTACATGACCCATCCAAATAACCAGTAGACTCTTTGTCAAACATGTCACTATTTTAGTGTTAAGTGTTCAAAATGTCACACAAAGAACAGCAATGATATCAGCTTCCTGCAAAGCTAGCCTGAACAGAAGACACCAAGCCAAGGTAGTCTGACCACATCCCAAATCAGTGCAGACAAAATTATTTAAAGAGCAATGCTAACTAATTTCCCTCTTTGTGAGACAAATCAGTATGAAACTCTGTTCAAAATATTGTACAAAACAACCAGCTTCCCATAAATCCAGGGATGCAATCCCCAAGGAGAATCCCTTTGTATACATCCCATTTGTAACCAATTTTAGGAATAAAAATTAGTGATTATATATTTCCATTACAATTTTATACCTTTTGTTCTCTATTTAGAAGCTTATGGTTAGAGCATTATTGGATTTTTATTTATTAATTTACAATTTGTCCTAGCATCACAGACTTAGGATCACAACCAATCTGCCTGAATTCAATGGAAAGCACAATACCAAGATGCCAAGGACATCCATGGTTAGTTGAATCAAATGATGAACATCTTCGATTATCAAATGAGGCTGGTGCAAAAACAAAAGTTCAGATAAGTTCTAAAATTACTGCCACACTTTAAACAACCAGTAAAACAAATGAACAACAAACTAGTGTTCATTAAGTGCATGAATCTGCCCTTTAATCTCATTTGTCTATGAAAAGCCCAATCTTTCTATACCATAGAAACTCTGAAAAATTCACATGTTCCAAACAAAGTCTTAATTTTTCAAATCTAAAATAACACCACCAAAAGGTTAAGAAAAGACAAATAGCTCTAATATAAACTACAGTATCATAAACAAAAATGCATTGTTAGATGTAGAATTTTTCATTCAAAGACCATATTTCAATTTATGCAACGAAAATGAAAATAACTGTGGTCAGCAGGCCAGTGATGATTATATTGTTAGTCCTACTGAATATCTAAAGTCAATAAAGATACTAAACAAATAAACGCAAGCCATAAACCTAACTGCTAATTTACCCAGCCATTGCACCAATCCTTAAGCCATCTAGCAGAGATGTTTTGGTTCACAAGTCTAACTCTTCCTTTTGGCATTTAGGAATCGGATAGGCACGTGATATTATATTGTAGTAGGGCATTTTGGATAAAGAGTACTAGAGCTTAAAATTCATAGTCCATAATCCAAAGTGCCTGATAATACAACAAAATATGCTTCATAACCATGTAATGACCAAGAGTACAATACTTCCTGCAGCCTGTAACATTGGTTTTTATTGAATAAGAATCAGCCTACCTGAACATCAGTACTAAACACCAGCTCCGGCCTCCGTAGGGTGGATAGGATTAGGATAGATAAGCACATCAATGTTGATAAGAGTTCTTTACAATATCAATCTTAACATATTTCCCCCTTTTGAAACACAAAAAAAGAGACACACAAACCTTAAGGTTTCTCTAAAAGTAAAAAAGTTCACCTAGGAATAAGGCCAACACAAACAAAAACAGGTAACTCAGTAATAAGCATCAGGAAAGAAAATTGAGAAATTTCAGATACCACATATAAGGCGTATGAAACATTAGAAAAAATAATTAAAATGAGGACCAAAACCTTGTTGATCTAGAATTATGTCATACAAGATCATTTTCCTTCTATTTAATAGAAACAAAATGTTAAAATACCTTACATTAGAAATAAACATACCTGATTTTGTGATAGCAATCTAAGATCACGAATAGAAAATGTCCCATCATCACTTCCAGATGCCAACATAACGCTAGCCAACCTATCACAACCAATGCATTAGCAAATGAAAGCATTAGCTATAGAAAAGAAGAGGCGTGTTTCAATAAAAAATATATCAGTAGAAAGATCTAAATACCGGTTC
The DNA here is from genome assembly GCF_041381405.1 of Jatropha curcas. NCBI lineage: Eukaryota > Viridiplantae > Streptophyta > Magnoliopsida > Malpighiales > Euphorbiaceae > Jatropha > Jatropha curcas. Next base: position 6,572,113 of record NC_143154.1, read on the forward strand.
CATGAAATAACATTCACATCAGCATTATGCGCCTTGAATGAAATTGCAGGTGACTTTCCCAGGCGGATATCCCATATTGCAATACTTCGATCAACAGAACAAGAGGCAAATACCTCATCTTCAGTGGGGCTCCACTGCATAGATAAAACATGACAGGAATGCTTATAAAATTGAACAATATTCAAGAAATGTTTGTGTTGGATTCACAAGTAAATCATGTACTTGTAGGTCTTCTACACTTGCAGCATGTCCAACAAAAGGGGTAGCACCAACATTCCATGTTGCATCGGACGTAGGCTCCCATAAGTGAATACAATTCTTGCAGTCACCTTCAGACAAGTAGTAAATCCTCCAAGCATTAGGGTATTATACACATTAAGTTTTGTATCATGGATGCTTGAGAAGTGATAGTGGTGCTGGTAGTGGTTTTCTCCTTTTTTATCATGTGGTATGAAGGGGAATGCAACATATGAAAAATAATATTCAGCAATACCAGATACCAGCCTTCCTGTGACACGAGGACTCCAATCTATAGCATAACCTTCATCTTTGTGCCCTCCAAACTTAACTAAAGGAGGCTGATTAAAAACTGAAGAATCTCTCTGGGTAACTTCTGCTTCTGACTCTGCCAAAGCATTCAGATGAGAACTAAAGTCCCATATCTGCATGCAAAGTCGATAAGCATAAGAGACAAACCTTATGTCCAGAGCTACTACTACCACATATTTCAAAACTCCAGGGGTACCACTACGTTTGAAGTTTCACGTTGAAAGAGAACCATGTCTATAAGAAATAAATGTGGATATCCAAGAACTTCTTTAGAGTGAAAGAACATAAGTCTAACCTGCACATGACCAGTATCTGACCAAGATGCACATATATAGGGATTTTGCATCATTGCACGTATACGATTGACACATCCTTCATGAGATACCTTGCGTAACTGTGGATGCAAACTTGGATATGAAAATGCATGCAAAAACATGGTTACTGGAATGGACCAATCCTGAAATTAAAGAAAGAAGAAATTGCCTGCAAAACTGGTGTCAAAGATCCACCATGCTCCTCATCCTCACTCTCTTCATCACTATCACTACTATCAGCATCCATGTCAGAGTCACCATCAGTAGCTTTATTAGGCACCAAATTACGTCTTTTACCAGAAATATTAGATACTTTAAATATTCCAATAGTGTTCCAAGAAGCTTTTTCTGCCTGCAGATGATTGTTATATAAATAAACGTGATAAGAGTTGGAAAGATGGAAAAAAAAAAAAAGAAGAAGAGGCAAGATAGGAGATAAAAGGCATAAAAACATTATAAATTGTTTCTCCAATAGCTCCATGGACTTGCAGTCTGATATTGTCTCCTATACAAACAAAAAGTTAACCAACAATTTGTGTAGAGTAAATCTGATTTTTTCTTGCCATTTTTTCTATTGATAGCTAATAGCACCTTAATCTAAACAAACATTCTCAACTAATTTGAAACAATCATTAGAATCTTCAAGTTGACATAAGCAATGCAAAGAGAACTTAAAAAGAATATATGTAGCGTCCTCAACTAAAAGAAAATGTATTCCCTCAGTGGGTACCCATAAGTGTGAAATGAATCACCTGAGTCCCTGCAACAAAATACACTGTGTGGGGAAATTCTGTCCGAAGCAAACCCAATGAGTCACGTACTATATCAAAACTGTCAAAAGTAAATAAACTTCAAAAAATGAATAGAAGAACATATGTTCTCTAATGCCAAAACCATTGTTTTGGTCATTACAATTATAATTAACAAAACCAAAATGACTAAAAAACTGTTTCTAGAAATCATTATCCATTTTAATCGTGCTTAGCACAAAAGTAGGAAGACATTAAGCAAATTGAGTTGTTCTTCAAAACTGACTATTTTGTAAAAGTAAATTGATAGTTATAACCCTGTCATGCCATTTCCCAAGGGCACAATTAAGTGTTAAAATGCTGAGCCACTGGCTTTTTAGTTCAAATTCTAAATTCTGTAATTTAACATGCTCAACTGCAGGACAAATTTCGTTAGTTTGAATCATTGCATAGAAATATGTCTTTAGTTTTGGTTGATCTTAAGTTCATCTAATTTATTATTAATTAATATTTTTTCTTTTGGTCAATCCTTGAATTGAATAAAAGTACTGAATAAGAAACGTGAGTTGAGTGATGTTTTACCTGGGTGAAGTTTTACCTAAGTTCAAAAAATGAGAAAGAACAAATTGAAAACATTGAATTTTAACCCCTTTTACCTTTTTCCCCTCCTTTTATCACATTCTCAGAACTAAAACGATATTACAGCAATTCCACTAAATATTCATTTTGATCTTCTGAATACACAACCTAAACCTTTATTCAATTAAAGACAAGCTCATAAAATATCCAACTTTCTAATTCGTGAAGTGGAAGTTTTATCAGCCGCCATAATCAAACGAATATTCAAGCTTCCAACTTTGTCGTTGAAACTTGAAATTACTTGTGTTTTCTTTACCTGTAAAATTCAGAAAACAATAAAACAAAAGGACAATAGAAGAATTACCTCAAACAGGGCCAGCCAATGTGAAAAGCGTGGAGAGAATTATAGGCAGAGAGATCACATTCGAGCTCCTCGCCTTCCTCAAGCTTGTCCACTCCTGGTTGCCACACCTTTGTGGGCATGGATGGTATTGATGAGGAAGAAGACGACCCACCTCCTTTTTTTGAGTCCTGTATAATTTATTGTACGAATATAAAAGAGATATTGCGTTAAAATATACAGAAAAATGAAAGAAAAAATAATTAATTAAAGGAATAAATCCAGAGATCCATTGACCTTCTTATTTCTCTTCGCCTTTTTAGGGTTTTTGACGCTTCGAACCATTTTTGCAGTCACTGAGGTTTTAGAAGACAGGAGCCAGCTATAAGTCGAAGATGATCTCGGGAGCTAGGGTTTTAGGATATGTTTCACTAGTGATGCAGATGCGCACTTGGAAAATTACTATCTACTATAATTTTTTTTTTTTTTTTGAAAGGCTATAATTATTTATAATTTGTTTATTCTCGTTGTTATAATCTTCTATATCCACAATATATAATATATTACTCATTATTTTTCTTTCATTTTTTATCACCCGGCGTCTGAAATCTACTGACCCACCAACCCAAATTTGCGCCGAATAATCGACAAAGGAAGAAGGAAGAAGGAAGAAGGGATCATGTCATCTCATCTTATCCCTCGAAAATCTTTTATTTTATTTTTTAATTTTATATAGTCAAATATTTTATACAATTCAAAAGAAAAATTATTTAATATTTACATAGATGCAAGGGGTAAAAAAAATCTGAACTATATTAATTAATTGCATGCTGTGGAAGGGGGATTGGAAGACAAACAGTCTTCGAAATTCAACTCAATATATGATCATTGGCAATCTCTTTAGTAATGCCTAAAGTCAATATTGGATCAAATGTTCTGTAAGAAATTATAGTATCTTCTATATACTTTTTTTTTTCATCAAATAACAATCAAGTCTTCTTGTTTAGAGCACTTTTAGTGGAAAAAAAAAAAAAGATTCAAAAGCATAAAGGATTTAGCATTAAAATGTTTTTTCATCAAATAAGAATCAAGTCTTATTACCTAGAGCACTTCTTTTTTTTTTTTTTTTAGGATGAAAAGTGTTTATATTAAGAAGAAGAGTCCAACATTACAAATGGGACGGTAGAAGAAGGTTCATCTTCTATCCAAAAGGAATAATATGAAGAAAATAACTTTAGCTTGGACAAGTCATGAGTAACTTGATTGCGAAGCCTACAGATATGGAGGCAACTAAAACTAGAAAAACTAGAAATAAAGCATTCAAAGATAGAAAGAACAAAAATCGAATATTTTATGATTAAGGATGTTTTATGAATTCACTAACTGGATCGTAGAAAGAACATCATACTCCAAGGTTATAGAATGGAAGCCAAGGTTTAAAGTTGATTGAGCACCAAAACCGCAGCTTAAATCTTAGCATGTTCAACTGACAATTCACCCTGAGCCTTCGACAACATGCCATCAAAAATCTTACCTCTGTGTAATGACAAATCGCAGACCACATCCTTGCATATGAAAAACTGAAGCATCAATATTTACTTTGACCATATGTGGAGAAGGTTGTGTCCATATTACTTGGACAGCTTCAAGCGCAATATCCTAGTACTATAAAAAATTAGCATCATGAAAGTCATACAACCAAATCAAACCTATAGAAACAATTTGCAGTTCAAATAGCTCCTCATTCTGAAAAGGTTGTGACTTACAAGCCTTCTACATTGACCACATTATCATAAGAAAAACTTTAATCTTTTCTGCTACAAAAGTCTTGATCAAGTTATGAAACTAGTCCAGGAAAGAGGGTCCAGTTGCTAAATTCGAGTCAATTTGGAGCGAGCTCAATAACCAAATTGTTTTAGCCTTTAAGCAATCTCTTAATATATGGGCAATAGATTTAACTTCCTCTCCACAAATGACGCAAAGTGAGTCTCAGGACATACCTCTTTTTACCAATGCATCCCTTACTAGCAATTGATTTTTTCAAGCTCTAAAAGCAAAGTGTTTAACTTTAGCTGGGACTTATTTCCAAAGTTTCTTCCATAGACCTTGAAATTTATCAACTGATGTCGGGCCTTAGGTATTAGGCTGGTGGTCAAGAAAGCTTAGATGGTATCCGCTCTTTACAGAATAGTTTCCATCTTTGGTGAAGCTCCAAATCAATGAGTCTTGTTGCCTTCTGATATTAAGATGAATAGAAAATATCTGCATTGCTTTATAAGATGAGAGATAGCATTAACTAAATTATAATTTCTAGTAAAAAAATCTAAATTAATTAAGATATTAACAGTTGCATTCTCATCTAACAACACAACAGGGGAGGATATCATGTTGTCAAAATCAACCGGCAACCACTTATCCATCCAAATGTGAATATTATTAAGACTGCCCAGTCGCCATTTACAACTTTATCCACTGCTCCTTTAGCTTCATATATACTTCATGATATATAATTAGGTTGGTAACCCCATTGTTCTTCTAAATAAGAGGACGTAGGAAAATACTTTGCTTTCAATACCTTAGCTATCATCGAATTCAGAAATTTAATCAATCTCTGACCTTTTTGGCTAATAGAACAATATTGAGTGCATGAATATCTGATAAGAGTATTACCTAAAATGTGCTAGTCAAAGTTCTGTTGTAACCGTCCCCTTCTTCAGGGATACTTTTTGCTGTTCAAACTTGTTGTTCCTGATGTTTAGGAACTTAGTTGCTGATATTCAAATTTGTAATCTGTATATATTCAAATTATAACATGCAGAAATGACTACACCAATTCCTTTGAATATGTTGTTCTTCATGGTATCAGAGCCGCCAAGGTTTAAACACCATTATTTTTTTTTCTTCGATCTTTTTCTTCTCTATATCTCACTTAATGACTCCTTATTATGGCCTCTGCATCTACTCAAACTACCATTGTTCCTTCCACAATTCCATCAATTCAAAACCATGTTACAGTAAAACTCACCTCCACCAATTATCTCCTTTGGAAAACACAATTAATTCCCCTTCTCCATGGCCAACAATTGTATCATCACCTTGATGGCTCAGTTACTCCTCCCCCCAAACAACTCAATAATGTTCCAAATCCAGCTTATCTTGACTGGTTTGTTAAAGACCAAACTGTGCTGTGTTGGATTCTTAGCTCACTTTCTGAATCCATCTTGTCTCAATTCGTTGGTGTTACTACAGCTTACGATGCTTGGACTCGTCTAAAAACAACATTTGCTTCTACTTCAAAGGCACAAATCAGAACCACTAAGACTACTCTTTACTCTCTATCTCGAGATAATGATTCTATTGCAACCTATATGAATCGTGCTAAGCACTTGTTTGATCAGTTAATTGCCCTTAATGCTCTAATCTCTGAGGATAATCTCATTGATCACATCTTACGCAGACTTAGGTTAGATTACAGACCGTTCACCTGGAATATAGAAGCTAGACTTGCGCCGGTATCCTTTGATGATCTCTTTGGCCTTTTGCTTTCGGAAGAGATGCAACTTCAAAACTCCAATGCATTTCTTAACACACCCGCCGTTGCACATTTTACCAATTGTCAACCAAATCGTGGAGGTTCAAGAGGAAGAGGATGTGGTGGTAGGCGAGGAGGCTTCCAAACAAACTACGGTCGTGGACGACACCAAAATGCAGAAGGTTATAATCCTACTTGTTACAATTGTGGTGGAAATGGTCACACTTCTAATGTATGTCCTAGCCCCAAATATAACAAACAGAATTCCAAACCTATCAGCAACTACTCTTCCTCACCCACTACACCAAATAAACCATGGATTGTGGACAGCGGAGCGACTCATCACTTGAAGTCTGAATTGGAAAACTTGGGATTTCAATCAGAATATTCGAGAACTAATGAAGTTGCTCTTACAAATGGTAAAAAATTACCGATTTCTCATGTTGGTTCTAATCATATCACTCTTAATTCTCATGATTTTTCTTTAGACAATATATTGCATGTTCTAGATTCTAACACCAATTTATTGTCTGTTCGTCAATTTTCTATTTCTAATGATGTCTCACTTGAATTATTTCCCAATTTTTTTTGTCATTAAGGACCTTCAAACGAAGCAAATACTCCATCGTGGATAGGTTAAGGATGGTCTTTATGCTCTCGCCTCAATACAACTCCACCAACTTGCAATTCTGTCACCTTATCGACATGGCATGCTCGTTTAGGCTATGATTTTCTAAGACTGTTGATAAAGTTCTTTTATTAAATAATTTATCTGCTGCCAATAATGTGAATAAGTCTCTGTGTGAAGCTTGTTGTGTTGGCAAATCACACAAATTGCCAATTTTTAATTCTTCTTTTGTTGCGAAAGGACCATTAGAATTAATATGTTCTGATTTATGGGGCCCTACACCCATTCCTTCCTCTGATGGTTGTCTATATTATGTTCTCTTTTTTTATCATTTCACCAAGTACACCTGGATCTATTTCATTCGAAAAAAATCTGATGTGTTTTCCTATTTCGTTCAATTCCGGACTATCGTTGAAAAATTTTTGGTAAACCAATTAAACAATTTCGATTGGACTGGGGTGGGGAATACCAAGCACTTCAAAAATATTTGGGTGAAAATGGAATAGTACAACATAGTTCTTGTCCACACATCCCTGAACAAAATGGTTGTGTGGAAACAAAACACTGTCACATAACCGAAACTGGTAGGGCGTATTTACTTCATGCATTTGTGCCACCAAAATTTTGGGACCATGCCTTTGCTGCTGCAGTTTATACAATTAATCGACTCCCCATACCAACTCTTAAACATAAATCCCCTTATCAAATTATTTTTCAACGTAATCCAGATTATCATTTTTTTTCGTGTTTTTGGTTGCTCTTGTTATCCTTGGTTGCGTCCTTATTCAAAAACTAAATTAGAACCACATTCCACTAAATGTGTATTTCTTGGGTACAGTCTTTTGCATAAAGGATACAAATGTCTTTCTTTGTCTACTAATAAGATCTTTTTCTCACGACATGTTTTGTTTGGTGAACAGGTTTTCCCGTTCAAGGAAAGTGATGGCCGCTCATCTGTCCTCGGTTCACCACCTCCGCTACCATCTATTTTATCTCTTGTCAAACCCATTCCAACTGCTCCTACAAATACAATTCCTACCATTACTCCTTCAACCAGTAGCTTACCCACCATTCCCACCTTACCATAAAATTCAGTTACAACACAATATTCTCTAGCCGAGACCACTACTGCCACTATGTCTCCTCCAATTTCAGAACCAACATCTCTTCCACCTTCACGACCACCTGCTTCCACCACTCATCATCATCCCATGGTTACCCGTTCCAAAACCGGTAATCTAAAGCCAAAAATGTTTCAAGCTCCTGTTCCTTATGCTACACCATTTTCTTATCATGAGGCAACCAAGCATTTAATTTGAAGATAAGCCATGTCTGACGAAATTGAAGCTCTCATGGCCAATGGCACTTGGGATTTAGTTCCCCGATCACAAGCTACGAATATTGTTGGATGTAAATGAATTTTCCACATTAAAACTAAACAAGATGGTTTTATTGATCGTCATAAAGCACGCTTGGTAGCAAAGGGGTTTCACTAACCCCTACGGGTCGATTATATTGAACATTCAGTCCAGTTATTAAGCCAGCTACTATCCGATTAATCTTGTCAATAGTAGTTAATTGTGCTTGGCCTATTCAACAACTTAATATTTCTAACACCTTTTTATATGGAACTCTTGAAGAACCGGTATTCATGGACCAGCCTCAAGGTTTCATTGATCATAACAAACCGGATTATGTGTTTGCTTTAAAAAAAATCATTATACGAGTTAAGCAGGCTCCCCGTGCATGGTATTTCTGCCTTACAAATGCTTTGCACAAGCTTGGTTTTCAAGGTTCCAAAGTAGATAACTCATTATTTATTTTCTCACATGGTTCGGACACTACTTACTGCCTTGTATATGTTGACGATTTAATCTTAACAGGGTCTAGTACCAGTCTTCTGCAAACAATTATAAAAAAGCTGAAAACCAATATTGCTTTAAAGGACTTGGGACCACTCAACTATTTTTTAGGTGTTGAAGTTTTATCTTCTGCTGATGGACTACATCTTTCACAGTCCAAGTACATTTAGGAACTCCTTCACTATGTTCATATGCACGAGGCCTCTTCGGTCAGCACCCCCTCTTCTCCACAAACCTTATTGTATACGGATAGCTCCCATAACTTTGAGGATCCTAAATTGTATAGACAAGTGGTGGGAATGCTTCAATATCTAGCTCTTGCACGTCCGGACATCACCATGGCAATCAATAAAACTTCTCAGTTTATGCACTCACCATCTGTCAATCATTGGCAGGCGGTAAAGTGGATTCTTTGCTATCTCCATGGTACAGTTGATCATGGGTTGTTATTCTGGCCATGTTCAACTCCATCATTATTTGCTTTCAGTGATGCCGATTGGGGCGGTGATAAAATCGATCGCAAAAGCACTTCGGCTTATGCTATTTTTCATAGTGCAAATTTGATATTATGGTGCTAAAAAAAAAAACAAACGATTGCTTGATCCAGCACTGACTCGGAGTATCCTGCCTTAGCAACAGTAGCTTCTGAATTTATTAGTTACAAAATCTTCTTCATGAACTTAAGCAGTCTGTTCAGTCTATTCCTCGTATTTGGTGTGACAATGTCTCAGCCACATATCTTGCTGCAAATCTAGTTTTTCATGCTCGAGCCAAACATCTAGAACTGGACTTTCACTTTGTACGTGATCAAGTTCGCAAGAAAGTGCTTCGTGTTTCTTACATATCCACAATTGATCAACTTGCTGATCTACTCACCAAGCCGCTGTCAAAGCCCCGGTTTCTTAAGTTGAAGTTCAAACTCAAGGTCGTTCCTCCCATGAGTTTGCTGGGGGGGGTGATAAGAGTATTACCTAAAATGTCCTAGTCAAAGTTTTGTTGTAACCATTCCCTTCTACATGGATACCTTTTGCTGTTCAAACTTGTTGTTCCTGATGTTTAGGAACTTAGTTGCTGATATTCATATTTGTAATCTGTATATATTTAAATTATAACATGCAGAAATGACTACACCAATTCCTTTGAATCTGCTGTTCTTCAGCCGAAACCCAATTCCATCATTTGCTTTTGCAAAACACATCTTATCCCATGAACTCCAATGAATTTTCGTTTCCTCCTTTTTTTGACCCCATTGAAATGATGCCAAAAGAGACTCAATTTACTTGCAAGTATCTAAACCAAAAAGAAAGTAGTGCATGGTGTAATTCAGCATAGCTTGGGCAACGACTTTTATAAGGATCTCCTTGCTCGATCAAGATAAAGTCTTCTCCCTCCATCCCTTTAATTTATGAGCCACCCTATCACAAATAAATTGGAAAATAGCTTTTTTTTATATATATTTCCAAATTGCTACTGGCAAGCCCAAGTATAGCATTTATTTTACAATATTACATGTTATTATTAATATATACGATTATGTTTATATACATTTCCTTACATCTTATTTATATTCTTTTATGTTGCATAATAATTATTGATTTGGTGCATTATACAGGGTGAATTGTTTGATTACTTGTGCTGTGAAATTGTTATGCTTTGTTTGTGTGGAATTGGGATGAAGTGGGTTACCATGGATTTATGAGGGCGGTCTTCGATACCATCGGCCATGTATAGGGAGATCGGTGCCCCCATGTGCATCTGATGATATATGATATGGAAAACCACAGGGTGGCCGCCTGTAGGTATGGAAAAGAAAAGAGAGTATATAAAAAAGGAGAAGGCTATTCAAGTGAGGATTAGACCGGTCAACCATGTATGGGGGATCGGCTCTCTGGTGCACACGTTTCAGAGGGTAGGCCATGTGGGAGGACGGCTCGTCGGGGGTTTCAGTGACGCCATTGACTAATTTTCACTTGTTTAATTATTTGAAGGTGAAATTACTTGGGAGTGCTGATATTGTGCCATATGCTTGACTGGTTGTGTATTCACTTTAGTATCTTAGGGTGCATTTCCCGCGAATGCTTGTGTTATGCATTATTTATTATTATTCACTGAGTTGCAAAACTCACTCTTCTTTATTTAACTTGTCAGGAAGTAGAAGCCCATCGATCCTACTAAAGCTCTGCAATCTTCTCCATATGGCTATAAAAGGAAACTCCTAATTTCTATAATTATCTAATTTATGTATTGTTATATTAAAAAAAAAAAAAAATTCTCTGCTTCCAACTATTGTTGAACTCCGCAGTAGTAGGACATATGTATCTCTAGTCTTATATTCTTAGGTACGCTGATCTATAATTGTCCTTATTATTTATTTAAATACATATGAATCAGTAGCCCGTATTATGAATGAGATGTATTACTAATAGGCCCGAACTATGTTTTATTTGTGATATTTGAGATTGGGCTAGGATCATGTGATTACTATGTATATATGAATTAATATGGGCTTACTGCTCCTAGGATTTTGCGTGGCGTGTATGGGATTGGTAGTTTAGGCTTACTACGGGCCTTGGGGGACTTAAGCTTACCTGGGCCCTAGTGCCGGTCCGACCTATAATTTCGGGTCGTGACAAAGTTGGTATCAAAGCTTAGGTCTAATTCTAGAAGTAACTACGGAGTTATTTCTGTCATGTCTTGATGTAGTTTCACTTTGCCTCTTAAGATTCCAACGTGATCGTCTTTAGAGTCACATTATTAGAATTAGACTAAGGGATATAATTGATGTTAGTAGGATAGGACTTATTATGTTTTGATAAATTTTATTTTATGCTTTGAATTTCAGCATGGTGAATACCAGGAGAAGAGCATCTGATAATGCGGTGCTATGCTCCATATGAGGCTTCTTCCGGGCATCCAGCCCCAGCTAGACGATGAACCGGTAGACCTGCTAGAAATGTTATTAATGAAGAGGAAAGAGTTCAGGAAAGTCAGAATGAGGAAAATATAGCTAGAAACCCCCCCGGAAGTAAACACATTGATGACTAGACTTCAACAGGCCATAGCTGCTATGAATAATATGTTGATGTAGCAACAACAGTTCTTTCAGGCTCAGCAGTAGCAACAGCAGATGCCTCCTCCCATACTCGATCTGACAGCAAAGCCATTTCAGCCGGCTCCACCTACCATTATTTTGAGGGCCGCTAATGATACTCTTTATGATAGATTTATCCGGTATAAGCCACCAAGTTCACAGGAACTGAGGATGCTCATTCATCTTTAGCCAGAATCAAAGAGTTTTGTGTTGAGTTAGGCTATGATAATGAGAGGTCCATTGTATTTGCGGGCCATAGGATGGAGGGTATAGCAGAGATATGGTTTAGAGACTATATTCAACCTTCTATTTTTGGGATGTCTTGGCAGCAGTTTTCTGCTCTTTTCATGAATCAGTTTGTACCAGAAGCTGACTCGGAGAGCCAAAATGAGAGAATTTAAGTCTCTGGTTCAGGGAGATTGTCTGTTGATGAGTATGCCACCAAAGTTATATAGTTGAGCAGATATGCTTTGGGATCTATAACAGATGAAGGCACTAAGATGTATAGATTCATTAGTGGGCTGAATGCAATATACGATACTTTACTTCAGCAGAGAGAGCAAGACTTTAGTGCTGTGATTGATTCAGCAAGGCAGATGGAGACCAAGTACATTTCTGACGGGGTGATTTTGGGCAGAAGAGGTAGTAGGACTACAGCTCCATTTGGAGATCTTGGTGTATTTGGGATGAGTGGATCCTTTGCTATGGGTACGCAGTCTCCAAGTTCTCAGTTCTAAAACTAAAAAAAAAAACGCCACATTGCGATCGATTTTTGCGACGGACTTAAATCGGTCGCAATTTTGCGACCGATTTGCGACGTATAGGCAAATAGTCACAGATTTTAGCGCTGAAAATTCCCACGAGTTTGGTTTTCAGTTTGTGACCCGTGTACTACGGATTTGCGACCGATTTTGCGACCGATTTGCGACTAAGTGTTTTTCTGTCGCAAAATTACGCGCGTCAAAAATAGGAATAAGTTCTGAGACCGATTGGCGACAAAATTGCGATCGATTTTTGCGACCGACTTCTTGAGTCGCAAATCGGTCGCAATTTTGTCGCGTAGTAAAACGACGTCGGATAATTAAAAATTGCGACCGATGTTAATAAAATTTGCGACCGATTGGTCGGTCGCAAACTTTAGGGCTTTAAACGCGACGCCCTCTCCTTTTTCTTTCTTCTTCTTTCTCTCTTCTCCTTCTCCTCTCCTCTCCTCCGTCCGCAGCGCCGCTCCAGCCTCTCCTGACAACGCTCCAGCCCGCCTGACGCCGCCACCGTCGCTCCATTGCAGATCCGGTCACTCCTCAACGCCGTTCGCCACCGTTTGGACATTATTTGAGGTAAGACCGATTTGCATTTTATTTTTTTTGAATTTTTTTTTCTTTTGCGATTTATGTGTTTTTTGCAATTTATTATTATTGTTACTGTTATTATTATTATTATTAATATTGTTAATGTTGTTATTATTATTATTATTATTATTATTATTATTATTATTATTATTATTATTATTATTATTATTATTATTATTATTATTGTATTCAAATGTTACTGTTAGTGTTATTATTATTATTATTGTTATTATTATTGTTAATGTTATAATTATTATTATTATTAATATTGTTATTGTTATTATTTGAAAAATAATATTGTTATTATTATTATTATTATTATTATTATTATTATTATTATTATTATTATTATTATTGTTATTTAAATTGGTACTGTTATTATTATTATTATTATTATTATTATTATTATTATTATTATTATTGTAAGCCATTGTTACTGTTAGTATTATTATTATTATTATTATTATTGTTAATGTTATAATAATATTATTATTATTAGTAATATTGTTATTGTTATTATTTGAAAAATAATATTGTTATTGTTATTATTATTATTATTATTATTATTATTATTATTATTATTATTATTATTATTGTTATTAAAATTGTTACTGTTATCATTATTATTATTATTATTGTTAATGTTATAATTATTATTATTAATAATATTGTTATTGTTATTATTTGAAAAAATAAACTCTCCAATCTCAATTACTAATTTTTAAAGTGTAATACTCCCAAATCCACATCAAATCTCTTTAAGTGCCCAATCCTTCTGTCACGACCCGATTCCATGGGCCGGACCGGCACTAGGGCCCAGGTAAGCTTAAGGCCCCCGAAACCCGTAGTAAGCCTGAAATATTAAAAATTTACTATCTCAAATTAATTTTAAACGTTCAGCTCATATTTATAGAGAAAAATAAACCTCAAGATTTTATCAAGTTTCGGCTCAAATTATCAGCTACCACATTTCACAGTTTGGGCCCAATTAACAATACATCACTTTTTAATATGGGCTCACAAAATAATTTCGTCTATGATAATACACAACTAAATGTAAATAAATTCTACAACTGCGGAGTCACTAACTGATTGATATACATAGCCTTTTATACATACAGTTACATAGTGAAATAATTATGGAACTAGGGAAAATTCCTTTAGTGCCCTGCGTCGAAGAAACGTATCCTAAATCGAATTAGAGAGAAACTTACTTCCTGAAAAAAATTAGACAAGATATGTGAGCTTTCTAAGGAGTGACTATTATTACACAACACACACATTCACACAATTGTGTAAATATATATAAATCTAGTCGTCCGACTAGTTATATGCTCACGCAGCCAGTCACACAAATGGCATGTCACCAGTACTCACAAACAATATCACCTTCAAATAATCACATCACGTGGAAATTGGTCTATGGTGTCACCGAAACCCCCGATGAGCCGTCCTCCCACATGGCCCATCCTCTCATAACGTGTGCACCAGGGGGCCGATCCCCCATACTGGCCAACCGGTCTAATCCTCACTTGACCAGCCCTCTCATTGTTTTTCCATTCTCTCTTTTCTTTTCCATACCAACAGGAGGCAACCCGGTCATCTCCATCAAATCTAGATCATTAGGCGCTCACAACAGGAGGCCACCCTGCGGGCTGCGATCAAACCTAGATTATCAGGTGCGCCCAATAAAGAAGCCAACCTGTGGTTTTCCATATCATACAAATCACAACAGTAGGTACACACGGGGGCGCCGATCTCCTATTTACCCGGCCGACGGTCCAACCGTCCTCACAAACCCATGGTGACCCACTTCATCCCAATTCCACACAACAAAGCACAACAATATCACAACGCAATTAATCAAGTATTGCAATTAAATTCAAACATATTGATCGATTAGACATTGTAATGCAATGCGCAATTAAACATCCAAAATCAATGCAAATAAATAAATAAATAATAGTATTGACAATAAACAACAATAATAAAATAAATAACGATAATAACAATAAGAATGAAAATAAATAAGTAAATATGTAAATAATGAAATCTATAATAAAGATAATAAATAATCAGAGCACCAGATTTATTATGTACCAAATTATAGAACTACTCTAAGTAAACTTATTAATTATGTGATTAATTAAAATTTAGTCTAGTTTCTGTCAAAATTTCGGCAGCACCTCCCCTAAAAATCGGACTATCTACTTGCTTACATATCACAATATCATTATCTCTTTCTCAATCAATGCACACAGCCCATCCGTCGGGCAATCAATCAATTTAAAATCCCATCCTCCTTTCATAACAACAATATCAACACTCAACTAAAAATTTACAAACTAATTCTAATAATATCCATATAAGATCATTTATTAATTAAATTATTAGCTTTACGGTAACTAATTTGTTAAACAGCTAAAACATATTTTAGCCATAACTAATTATAACTACTACCTATTAAAATTCGATTTTTATATCGATATCGAAAATGACTAGGCCTCCCAAGTCTTAATTTATCAAATTTCGATTCTAGCTGTTAACCAACTAAAATTCGCCTTACTTCTCTTATGCACAATCGGCTAGTTTTGATCTAATGGTTATCTAATTAACTAATTAACTAATTAACTAATTCTAATTTATTCTTTCTCCTCAAATCACCTAGTCATAATAATAATCATGTAATTTATTTGACAATGTTCTAAACTAATTTACAATTAGTTTATTCTAAAGTCCTAAACCAGTTAACAAATCATGTTCGCTATCCAAATACGCACACTAATCAATCTAATTTATTTACAAAAGATTATAAATGTTCATATATTTTTTTATTTTTTTTATTTTATTTTTTATTATTATTATTTTTTTAGTTAATTCAATAAGTTAATATCTTGTTATTCAATTTAGTCTATTTAATAACTCGATTAAATTCATTAGTCAATTAATTCTTTATATATATAAAAATTAAGAATTGAATCTTAGAACATACCCATTGGGAATCGGGCGACGATTCCATGATCAGCGCAAAGAGAAGAGGATTCTGTCTCTCGGGGCCTCGCCGGAGTGCCGCCGTCCGGTCACCGGACCGCCGCCGCCGACCGCCGTGCACGGTGGCCGGAAATTCAAATCTTGAGCCCTAGGCTTGCCTGAAACGGCGTGAATCGCCGGAAAAAGGGTGTCCAAAACTTCAAGCTCTTCCCCTTCAAAATAGACACAATTTCAATTCAAATCTACGCTATAATCTTCTTCCTCACGTTGAGTAGATGTTTTTAGAGTATTCATTTGCCGAATTTGGTGGCCGGAGGAAGGAGATCGAAGAAGAGGGAGGAGGAGGTGGTCACGCTACTGAAGAAGGAGAAGGAAGAAAAGAAAAGAAAAAGAAAGAAAAAGAAAAGAAAGCAAATGGGCCGGTCCGGTTCGATTCGAATCGGTTCGGTCCGATTCAGTGATTTGGTCTCATTTCGTTTGGTTTCAACATAGTTAATTGATTTTTAGGTCCGGTTTAATTTATCTAATTATTTAGTTGGATCATAAAACATCTCTTCAATTTACTTTCTAATAGTACAACAAATAATGATAATAATAAATTAATTTAGGATAATTAGTTTATATCGTAGAGTTCCATTTTATTTCATCAAAATTTCCAGACAGTTTGTTATTGGGCTTGGGCCCAATTCAAATTCAGGCTCAAGTTAAACTTGCTCGGTCTTAACAACCCATACTATCCAAAAATTCGGGTTTTTGATTTAATAAAAATTCCAAAATTTTGAAAATAAAATTTCGGGGTATTTCACCTTCATACCTTTTTCTTTTGCTCGAGATAACGAAACAGAATAACAAGTAATTGTACAGGAACCAAATAATTAAAAAGAAAAGGAAAAAAATGTAGTATTTATCTAAAATTATCTAATTAAATATATAGTAATCTATCTAGCTACATGCAATACAAGTTCAATGCTCATATATACTAATATAAAAAATTAGTATTACACTTTTTTATTTATGTTTTTCGTGACCAAGGTTCTGAAACTTTCGGTCTCAATATAAAGATCGCAAGTTTCAGTTTCAAATAAGTTAAAATTGAATTTATAAGTTGATGGAACTTTAAATTAACCTAAACCTAATCAAAGTTCTGAAAGCAGGAGATATTTGCACAAAACAGGCACAGTGAGACTGGCGGTGATGGAGCATGACCTTCTCGACACACAGGCGGATCCATATCTGCTATAGAGACAGTTCGATTATTAGTAAGTGAACTAGTCCCTATTTATGAAACTGATGTTTAATGAAAGGACACTATGTATATTATTATATCATGCATAAAAATTCATTACAGGCTAAACAATTAGGTCATGAGCCAAACCTCATTGAGGTGTTTACATACACTCACACGAAGGACCACGATCTGAATACGTTTGTCAACAGACGTGCGGTGAGCGTCAATGTAAGTAACAATGAATAATATTTACATTTACCCTCTACTCGTTGCGAAGATGTACAAAGTTCAATATAATAAAGCTTGCAATTGCATTGATTAATTAATTTTTTGTTTTCAGGAGAACTATACTACAGCTCGGGAGCGTCTTGTTTCTTCTCAGACCGATGAATCTGAAGCTGAGTCAAGAATTGACGAGGTAGCGCTTTATCTCGAGGCTGTAGGGAGCGAGAAGAAGAGGAAGGTATACGACATCGGGTCTCAGGCATCACAGTTTTACTGCGGCTCAGCAGCTCACGCTTCTACAGCCAGCGCAGGCTCACAGCCCGAGCACACTGACGAGCACTATACTGAATTACGGGCTCAACTTGCTGATCAGCAGAGACAGATTGCAGAGCTTAGAGCGCATGTGATGCGGCTGTCCGGTGAGCCCGGTGCTGGTACTTCTTCCTCTGATCCTGCACCTGCTACAGACCGAAATGTTTCGACGTCTCAGCAGCAGCCACTACCGGCTCCTGATCCCGATGCTGCAGACGATACCTTGGTCACCCCTCCTGACGCTACATCACGTCCAGCAGGTACACTTCCCGGCGATCCGACATCGGATCTTGCAGATGAGCAGCAGCGTAGATTTGATTTTGGACATTTTTAGTTTTTAATTTGTATTTTGATATTTTGTTCAGTACAATAAAAATTACATTTTTATATTATTCTTGAATTGCGTGTGTGATATATATGTATATATGTCAATTTTCACAGGTGCGAAAAAATTATGGTTTCATAATAATATTTAATTTTTTTTATTTTTTTTCACTTTTGCGACCGATTTGCTACCAAAAATTAAAATTTTAAATTTACAATTTGCGACCGATTTGCGACCGAATTTTAAAATTGCGACAAATTTTTTCTGTGACCAATTTGCGACAGAGTTTATAAATGAAACACGACCAAAATTTGTGACCGATTATTCAGGTTTGCGACCGATTATATCGGTCGCTAATTTGCGACCGATTATATCGATCGCTAACGAAATCATCGATCACAAACATCTTTGCGACGAGCGATTTTGCGACCGATATCTATCGGTCTCAGATCGGTTGCTAAGTGAAATTAGCGATCGATTTTTGCCATTTTGCGACCGATTGGTCAGTAGCAGATCTAGTGGGACCGTATGTCACAAATGTGGTAAATCTCATAAGGGAAGATGTAATTTTGATGCTAATACCTGCTTCAGATGTCACCAGATCGGGCATTATGCTAGAGATTGCCCACTTCTTCAGCCATGACATATGCCATCCCAGTCTTCTATGGGTAGTGTGTCTAGACCCCCTTTCATCACACCTTATGCATCGGGTTCTAGATTTGCAGGCCAGCAAGGCCATAGTTCTTTTGGAAGAGGCAGAGGTCAGAGTTCTATACAAGCTTCACAATCTGCAGGAGGATAACCTCGACTTTTCCATTTGACCCAGGGGGATGCTCAGGCATCCAAAGCCGTGGTGGCAGGTATTCTTACTATTTGTTCATTTGAGGCACGAGTTTTGTTTGATCCTGGTGCCACCCATTCATTTATATCTCCTGGGTTTGCCACTAAAGTAGATAGAGTGTTCGATCAGTTAGACTTTCCTTTATTGATATCAATGCCTTTAAGTGAACCCGTCTACACTAATGTTGTCGTTTTGGACTGCCCTATTGTTCTTGAGGGTGGAGACTTACCTGCGAATTTAATTATCGTGGATGTGATTGACTTTGATGTTATACTGGGTATGGATTAGTTGCAGAGGTATGAGCAGAGGTGCACTGTAAAAAGAAAGAAATCGCTTTTAATCTACCAGATGGTGAGAAGCTTATTTATAGGGTGGATAAAAGCATAGCTCCTTACAATTTAATTTCTGCAATAAGCACTAGGAAGATGCTGGAAAGAGGCTATCAAAGGTATTTAACACTGGTGAAGGACACTTTTGCCGAAACTCGCAAAGTTGAAGAGGTGCCGATTGTGAATGAGTTCTTGGATGTGTTTCCAGAGGAATTACCCGGTCTTACTCTAGATCGAGAAATTGAATTCAGCATTAATCTAGTTTCCGACACAAAGCCTATATCTATGCCACCTTATAGGATGGCACATGCAGAATTAAAAGAGCTTAAGGAGCAGTTGCAGGAATTGAGCTAGATAAAGGCTTTATCCGACCAAGCACTTCACCTCGGGGTGCTCCGGTCCTTTTTGCGAAGAAGAAAGATGGCTCTTTTTGCCTATGTATCAATTATAGGCAGCTGAACAAGGTGATAGTGAAAAATAACTATCCACTTCCTAGTATTGATGATCTATTCCATCAGTTGCAAGGAGCTACTTATTTCTAAAAAATTAACCTTAGATTTGGTTATCATCAATTGAAGATCAAAGAGTAAGACATTCCTAAAACGACTTTCAGAACCAGATATGGTCATTATGAATTCCTAGTTATGTCATTCGGACTCACCAATGCTCTAGCAGCTTTTATGGACCTGATGAATCGTGTGTTCAAGCCTTACTTGTATCAGTTTGTGATCGTGTTCATAGATGATTTTCTAGTTTATTCTAGAACTGAAGCAGAACACATGCACCATCTAAGGACTGTGCTATAAACTCTGAGGGAGCATCAGTTATACGCCAAGTTTTCTAAATGTGAATTTTGGTTAAAAAGCGTGAATTTTTTGGGTCATGTAGTATCTAAGGATGGAATCATAGTTGATCCTAAGAAAGTATAAGCAGTTATCAACTGGCCTAGACCGACTACGGTCATAGAAATTCATAGATTTTTGGGTTTAGTTGGCTATTACCGTCGTTTTGTGCAAGGTTTTTCTAGAATAGCAGCTCCATTAACAAAACCCAGAAGAACGCCAAGTTCATATGGTCTGATTCTTGTGAAGCAAGTTTTTAGAGGCTCAAAAAGTGCTTGACCACTGCTCCGGTGTTAACCTTACCATCAGGCAATGAAGGGTATCTTGTGTTTTGTGATGCATCCAGAGTGGGTTTGGGTTGTGTCTTGATGTAGCATGGTCAGGTTATTGCGTATGCTTCTAGACAGTTGAAGAAGCATGAGCAGAATTATCCCACTCATGATTTGGAAATGGCAGCAATCATTTTTGCATTGAAGATAAGGAGATATTACTTGTATGGTGTGTCCTGTGAGATCTTCACTGATTATAAAAGTTTGAAGTATATTATTGATCAGAGAGATCTAAATTTGAGACAGAGGCACTGAATGGAGTTCCTTAAGGATTATGATTGTACCATTCAGTATCATGCTAGGAAAGCTAATATAGTGGCCGATGCTCTAAGTCGAAAATCTTTGGAAAGTTTAACTCATATTTCAATGGAAAGGAGACTGTTAATCCGGGAATTGGATGAAATGCTTGATGGGGGCCTTGTACTGGAAATTTCTACTTCAGATTGTTTGTTGGCTCACTTCAGAGTAAGACCGATGTTGTTTGATAGAATCAAAGCTGCACAAAATAGAAACCCGTAATTACAAAGAATTATGCAAGAAGAAACTACTGGTGGGTCAGGAAACTTTGTGATAGACGATGATGGGGTACTCAGAAATGGTACTCGCCTCTGTGTATCCGATGTTGATAACCTTAGAAAGGAGATTTTAGATGAAGCCCACTATGTCGCTTATAATGTGCATCCGGGTACTAGTAAAATGTATCGGGATTTGAAAGATAATTATTGGTGGGGTGGGATGAAAAAAGATGTGACAGAATCTGTGTCCAGATGTCTTACTTGTCAACAAATAAAAGCATAGCATCAAAGACCTTTTGGATTGCTACAACGACTACCGATACCAGAATGGAAATGGGAAAGAATTACCATGGACTTTGTGGTAGGACTACCAAAAACACCAGGAGCCTATGATTCGGTTTCGGTGATAGTAGACCAACTTACCAAGACAACTCATTTTCTGCTAGTGAGATCCTCTTATAATGCTAACAGGTTGGCAAGGTTGTACATAAAGGGGATAATACGTCTTCATGGGATTCCAGTATCTATCATTTCTAACAGGGGAACACAGTTCACTCCTAGATTCTGACAATCATTGTAGAGAGCTTTGGGGACCCGGCTTGACTTTAGTATGGCTTTCTATCCACAGACTGAAGGGAATCTGAAAGGACTATTCAAACTTTGGAGGACATGCTTCGAATGTGAGTACTGGATTTTAGAGGACATTGGGACGTGCACTTACCATTAATTGAATTTGCTTATAATAATAGCTATCAAGCTAGCATAGGTGTGGCGCCTTATGAAGCCCTATATGGAAAGAAGCACAGATCTCCTATTTGTTGGGAGGAAGTAGGAGATAGACAATCGGTGGGACCCGAATCAATTCAAGTCACATTTGAGAAGGTACCTTTTTTCATTCGAGATAGGATCAAAACAGCGTTTGATAGACAAAAATGCTATGCGGACCCTAAACATAAAGAAGTGACATTTCGAGAGGGTGATTTGTCTTTCTAAAAGTATCTCCTATGAAATGTGTCCTTCGTTTTGGCAAGAAAGGGAATTTAACTCCTAGATATATATGACCTTACCCTATAGTTGCGAGGATTGGGGAAGTAGCTTACCAGCTGAATTTGCCTAATGAGTTTTCTCATGTACATTTAGTTTTTCATGTATCTATGCTAAGGAAGTACATTCCCGATCCATCTCATATATTAGAGCCACAGGAGGTCCAAGTGAGTGGAGATTTGACATATAAAGAGGTGCCAGTTAGGATTCTCGACTTCCAGATTCATAAACTTCGATCTAAAGAGATTCCTATTGTCAAAATCTTATGGAGAAACCATTCTATGGAGGAGTGCATGTGGGAAATGGCGGCTGAGATGCAAGGAAAATACCCTCATCTTTTTCCTCCTACGTAAAGAACTCTTATTTTGCTGGTAATTAAACTTAAATTATTCTCTCTTATGGACTACGATCTTTCTTTGTTGTTCTCATATACTCTTTGCTTATTATACTGTCCCTGCCTTGTTTATTTCTAAATTCGAGGACAAATTTTTATAAGGGGAGGAGATTGAAATAACCCAAAATTTTATTTTCAAAAATTTATCATTTAAAAATTTAATAAATTAACACCCTATGAATTTCTTTAATCAGTTATAAGCAAACGTATAATTTATATAGTTGAACCAAATCCACAATTAAATGAAAACCTGAATAAAACCGATAGGAAGTCAAAAACCATACAAAAATCATGATTTGGACCGAACCAAATCCGAATCAAACCAAACCAGTAAAAAAAAACCACCCAAACTATTTTAGAAACCCCCTATCCCTTTCAGCGCCGACCTCACCCTCCCCCTCTTCTCCTCTCGTTTTTCTGATCACCTGAGACCTCGCCACGCCTCCTCGCCGTTAGGCATGGCCATCGGTTTGGTTCTAACCGAAACTGAATCATACTGTAGATGAACCGGAACCAGACTAGAACCGGCGGTTCAAAATTTTGAACCGGAACCGACAGTTTAAGGACTGGTTAAGTTTCATGTGAATGTTAAAAAATGAACCTGAACCGGATGCACAAACAAAATTATTTGTAGCTTAAAATTTTTTATAAAATAATTTATATCACTTGATTCAATAGTAGTTGATTTGATTTATGGTGAAGAGAAGTATACAATGGTACATAATTTATAAAAAGTGGTGAAAAAAAGGTACACATGATTTGACTTAATTTGTAAAAAAAATGGTACATGAATAGTTGATTTGTAAAAAAAAAAAAAAATACTTTCATGTGTACAAAAAAAATGGTACAAATGGCTAGTTGATAGGTGACTTTTAATTTTTTTTATTTTTGGTAAATAAATTTTATTTATTTTTAATCAATTATTTATTTATTTATAATTTACTAAATTATCCAAAAATATAGTTGTTATTTTTCTGTTATAAGGGACAATTTGGGAAACTAATAAATGAAAAAAATATATAAATATGATGACTTGATGATTTTTTTTTTCATAACCAATTATATCCTAACTCTCCTCTTATTTTCAATCAAAATTCTCTCAAATTTCCGTAGTTCATTATTTTTTTCTACTGCTTTATTTTCCTTAATATTGGAATTATCTATTGTTTATTTTTTATTTTCATACATCCAATTCTAAATTCCTTCTAATCTCAATTTTTCCATTCATAAATTTACTTCATTCGATTTTTTTTAAATAATTTTCTTAGCATTTGGAAACAATAATTTCTAACTTATTCCATTAATTTTATATTCCATTTATTCTTTTTTTTCCCATAATTCCATTTAAAAACATGATACACAATTCACAAAGCTCCAAGGGAAAGCGAGTTGCTTAAAGCATCGAAGAAATTGATTCAAACGAGCCAGTGATTGATTTTTCACCACAATTTAATGATGAGACCTCGCCACGCCTCCTCGCCGTTAGGCATGGCCACCGGTTTGGTTCTAACCGGAACCGAATCATACTGTAGATGAACCGGAACCAGACTAGAACCGGCGGTTCAAAATTTTGAACCGGAACCGACAGTTTAAGGACTGGTTAAGTTTCATGTGAATGTTAAAAAATGAACCTGAACCGGATGCACAAACAAAATTATTTGTAGCTTAAAATTTTTTATAAAATAATTTATATCACTTGATTCGATAGTAGTTGATTTGATTTATGGTGAAGAGAAGTATACAATGGTACATAATTTATAAAAAGTGGTGAAAAAAAGGTACACATGATTTGACTTAATTTGTAAAAAAAATGGTACATGAATAGTTGATTTGTAAAAAAAAAAAAAAAAAAAAAAAAAATACTTTCATGTGTACAAAAAAAATGGTACAAATGGCTAGTTGATAGGTGACTTTTAATTTTTTTTTATTTTTGGTAAATAAATTTTATTTATTTTTAATCAATTATTTATTTATTTATAATTTACTAAATTATCCAAAAATATAGTTGTTATTTTTCTGTTATAAGGGACAATTTGGGAAACTAATAAATGAAAAAAATATATAAATATGATGACTTGATGATTTTTTTTTTTCACAACCAATTATATCCTAACTCTCCTCTTATTTTCAATCAAAATTCTCTCAAATTTCCGTAGTTCATTATTTTTTTCTACTGCTTTATTTTCCTTAATATTGGAATTATCTATTGTTTATTTTTTATTTTCATACATCCAATTCTAAATTCCTTCTAATCTCAATTTTTCCATTCATAAATTTACTTCATTCGATTTTTTTTAAATAATTTTCTTAGCATTTGGAAACAATAATTTCTAACTTATTCCATTAATTTTATATTCCATTTATTCTTTTTTTTTTCCCATAATTCCATTTAAAAACATGATACACAATTCACAAAGCTCCAAGGGAAAGCGAGTTGCTTAAAGCATGGAAGAAATTGATTCAAACGAGCCAGTGATTGATTTTTCACCACAATTTAATGATGAAGTTCAATATCAAACTCTAGTTGAGGAACGTTATATTCGTTGTCAGCCACCACAAGAAGCAACATCTCCTAATATTTCAATAGGTAAACCACCAAAATCAGATATTTTCAAGAAGCACTTTGCAAAAAATTGTTCAAGATAATGGAGAAATCAATGCAGTTCGATGTAATTATTGCAAAAAAGAATATGCATTCAAGCTTGGAGGAGGCTATGGCACTCTCATAGGCATTTAAAATCACATCATCCAAGTGAGGTAGGAATGGATGTAACTCAAACTAAATTATCGCCATCAGGATATGGTGATCCTAACACTCCTCTATTTAAATATAGTGATAAAATTAATAAAATTGAAATAGCTAAAATGGTTTGTATGGAACGATTATCTTTTTCATTTGGTGAAAAAGTTGGATTTAATAACTATTGCATTAAATCCTTTATCAAAAAAGATACCTAGGAATACACTTAAAAGAACTATCTTATCTATTTATTTGAAAGAAAAATAAAATTTAAAAAATGTATTTTGCAAATTTTGATTGTAAAATTGCTATTTGTTGTGATATTTGGTGTGATGCATGGCAAACTCATTCTTATATGTTGTTACTTCCCATTGGATTGACAATGAAAGGAAAATTCAAAAAAGAATTATTGCACTTAGAGTTTTTGATAACTCTCACACCGCCCATAATATTTTTACCATGTTAAAATTATTTTAGAAGAATATGGTTTGACTAAAAAAATTTTTACAATTGGTTTTGATAATGCTAGTGCAAATACGACGTCAATAAATGAATTAAAAACTCTTTGTCAACCCAAATTTGGTGAACAATTTTTTCACACTAGATGTGCTTGTCATATTTTAAATTTGTGATCAAAATGCATTAACAATATTAAATGTATTTTTACGTCCAATAAAAAATGTTTTAAATCATTTATGGATACATAGATATGTTAAAAAAAAAATTTAAAATTTTTTGTCACTCTATGGGAAAAAAATATAAAAAATTTTCAAGAGATATTCCTATAAGATGGAATTCAACTTATAAAATCTTAAATGAGTCTTATGAATATAAGGATATTCTTTCTTCATTTATGCAATTGCATGCATCACATTTTCAACTTTATCCAACCAATTGGACTATTTGTAA
Organism: Jatropha curcas; assembly: GCF_041381405.1. Lineage (NCBI taxonomy): Eukaryota > Viridiplantae > Streptophyta > Magnoliopsida > Malpighiales > Euphorbiaceae > Jatropha > Jatropha curcas. The sequence goes on from NC_143154.1 coordinate 6,598,130, forward strand.
AAAAATATTAGATATTTTGCAAGTTTTTGAAAATTGTACAAGAATTTTTAGTGGTGTTTATTATCCTACTTTCCATTTATTTCCATTTTATTGTTTGACCATATGTAGTGCCATAATTGAAAATGAAAATGATAATGATTTACAAGAATGTATATTCATTATGAAAACTAAATGGTTAAAATATATAATGAAATTACTGATTTAAATTTAGTTGCATTTTTTCTTTGTCCTAGATTTAAGTTAGTTGCATTACAAGAATTTTTCTTCTTTATTATGGATCTTTTAATATTGAAGTAGATTATTTTTCTCTTACTAATAATGTTTTAAGGTATGTCCGTCAATTGTATGATGAGTATTCTAAATTAGTATCTCCTCTTCCTCAAGTATCACATCCACAAACTACAAAAGCCACTAAATTTGAAGCGATGATGATGATTCTGGCTCATTAACGGGGACTAGTGGCACCGATGCCTAAAATTAATTGTAATAATTGGGAGGTTATTTTCCATTGTAATAGTAAAAAAAAAACTACGTGGGCTTTGATTTCCTCTAATTTCCAAGAGGATATGTAGGCAATTAAACTAAAATTTTTCAATTTTAATTTAATTCAAGCCCAAAATAAAAAAATTATAATTTTCTATATTAGTGAATTAGCAAAATTTGTAAATTTAATGTAATAATAGTTCTAAGTTAATAGAAGTTTTTCTTTTAAAATTTTATAATAATTTATTTTGTTAATAAAATCTAAACATTTTAAAATTATTATTTATTTATGAATTCAGAATCAATGTTTTATTATTTTTTTTAAAATTTGTGTAATACCGAAACCGTAATTCGAACCATCGGTTCATTGGAACCGTGCCAGAACCAGAACCGGAGGTTCAAGGGTCGGTTCCGGTTCAAAATTTTAAACATCTCGAACCGGCGGTTCAATGAATCGAAATCGGCGATTCATTGAATCAGCCATGCTTACTCGCCGTCGCCTCCTCGCCACAGCAGTTCCGGCCTTCGTTTTCTCCTCTCTTTTCGTTTCTAGCTTGCGTAGAGGACGCAGGAGAGCTGCAACCTCCTTCGATCTGGAAATCGTGTTGAGTCTCTTGCTCCGCGACTTTCCGACGACGTCGGCTTCTCTCACATCGACGAAGAAGCTCCAGTCTCTCCTTCACTCTCTCCTTCGCCTCCTATGAACGCAGCGTCGTAGGAGGAGCTATGACTTTGCCTCGATTAGGTAGTCGCGTCGCAGCTGTCTCCTTGATTTTTCGTCGAGCCCAGCCAAAGACCGGCTGTACTATGCTCTCTCCTCGCCTCCAGCATGCCTATGACCACCTTTCCACCCATTTACAGTCAAGTCAGTGGCGGCGGCAACTGTGTTGGTGCCTTGTTGCTACTGCCGGTCATTTTAACCGGAAAATTCCAATTTTCAGCCTGTTTTGCAATTGGGTAAGCTATATTTTGACTCTTTTAGCTGGAATTCACAAGTTTTTGATTTTAGTTAAAAGGATTGTAGTATAGATTAGATTAACATATAGGTTAAACTCATAGCTTTGGATTCTACAGCTGAATTTGGAGAATTTCGTTAACATTGTTATTATTAGGAATTATGAATTGAGTTTTAGATGAGTTAAGTAGGATATATATTATATATGTTAAATATTTGATGGAACCTTAATTTTTACTATCTAGTTGGTTTACAAAAATTGAATTTCCTTTCGTATAAAGAATATTGGTATACGATTTGTTTATATTTATATTTATGAAAGATTTTATTTATTTGGTAGTTAACTAAAGTAGTTAATTGTATTGATGTAAGATAAGAGGGATTGATAATGTTGCTGTAATAAATTGAAACATTATGTTAAGCTATAATTGAGGGTTGTTTTAATTTATAAATTATGGTTGTGTGGTGATGTGACTATTAAAGGGGGATTGGAATTTTGCTTTATTGGTTGCTCGATGGATGGGCTGTATGAATTGAATAAATATTTAATAAAATTGTTGATATTTAAACAGGTGGATAGTCCAATTTTTAGGGGAGATGCTGCCGAAATTTTGGTAGAATCTAGTCTAGTTTTAGTAGTTAGATATGTAGATAGTTTACTACGTTAATTCCCTAATTCTTTATTTAAAATTAGTCCTCTGTCTGATGCAAATCTTTCCTTGTATTCTTAAATTCTTTAGATCGTTCGGACCCGTCTCATGCTCCTCCAAGTAAAAATCTGAGATAGAGCACATTCTTTTCTTTATCAATATGGATAATAATAAATAGTGCACTATCATTTGCATGCTTATATATATTTACTTTATAAAGATAACTTAGCATTTATTTTACTATATTACTATGTTATTATTAATATATATGATTATGTTTATATACATTTCCTTACATCTTATTTATATTCTTTTATGTTGCATAATAGTTATTGATTTGGTGCATTATACTGGGTGAATTGTTTGATTACTTATGCTGTGAAATTGTTGTGCTTTGTTTGTATGGAATTAAGATGATGTGGTTCACCATGGGTTTGTGATGGCGGTCTTCGATACCGTCGGCCATGTATGGGGAGACCGGCGCCCCCATGTGCATATGATGATATATGATATGGAAAACCATAAGGTGGCCACTTGTTAGTATGGAAAAGAAAAGAGAGTATATAAAAAAAAGGAGAGGGCTAGTCAAGTGAGGATTAGACCGGTCGGCCATATATGAGGGATCGGCTCCCTAGTGTGCACGTTTAAGAAGGCGGGCCATGTCAGAGGACAGCTCGTCGGGGATTTCGATGACGCTACTGACTAATTTCCAGTTGTTTGATTATTTAAAGGTGAAATTACTTGTGAGTGCTGATGTCGTGCCATATGCTTGACTGGTTGTGTGTTCACTCTAGTATCTAGGATGCATTTTGCATGAACGCTTGTATTATGCATTATTTATTATTATTGACTGAGTAGCAAAACTCACTCTTCTTTATATAACCTCTCAAGAAGTAGAAGCTTATCGATCCGACTAAAGCTCTGCAATCTTCTCCACAAGGCTATAAAAGTAAACTCCTAATTTCTGTGATTAGCTAATTTATGTATTGTTATATGTAAAAAAAAAAAAAAAATTCTCTACTTCTAACTATTGTTGAACTCCGTAGTCGTCGGACCTATGTATCTCTAATCTTGTATTATTAGGTACACTTATCTATGAATGTCCTTATTATTTATCTAAATACATATGAATCAGTAGCCCATATTATGAACGAGATGCATTACTAATAGGCTCGAACTATGTTTTATTTGAGATATTTGAGATTGGGCCAGGATCATGTGATTACTGTGTGTGTGTGTGTGTGTGTGTATATATATGAATTAATATGGGCTTATAGCAAATCAAGGTGCAATTAGGCTATAGCTGTAGTAGGGCTTTCCACAAATCAGATAATATTTCGTTTCACAATCTATAAAACCATTTTTGATTTTGATTACATATTCAGAATCTATGCATTGAGGAGAGTTCGAATCTCTAGTTATTGTTTTATTATTGTTCATTTTTGATTTCGTGCCCGTAGAGAAGGGCAAACCTTCTAAAGTTGATAAGGGCAAAAGGAAGGCTTGATTTGCAATTGTGCTTACTGTAATGTAATTGGAGGTTAGTACTCTTCAATTATATGTTTAATTTGATTACTGTTTATGTTTGTGTGAATATGATCATGAGGATATTTGGGATTTTCCTTAATTTTGGTGTGGTCATGCGAAATTGAGTTGATATTATTGCAATTGAGTTTGAAGTAATGATGTGGTGTGAAGGAATTGAAACGAAAAGATCCTAGCCATGTGAATCATGATTGGTTGAATGGTCCATGGTCAGTTCATGGTGAATGTTCGTTATTTGGCTTTTGACTAGTCATTTAATAGTATCTTGAGGTCATATTAATTTATTCTTGTGTGTTGAATTACTTGATTTGGCCTTATATTTTATATTATTATGTTGACAAATTCTATTTGGATTTTTTTTGGTGAAGTGATTGAATTAATTGAGTTCGAAGAGGTGATTGAAATAATTAATGTTCCTTGAGTATTTCTACTTTATTAAATGGATATATATGTAGTTTTAAGTGTCAATGTATATTTTGTGAAAGAAGAGTTTGATATGTTATGTTTAAAAGCTTAGAAATGGTAAAATTTCATATTTGGAAATCCAGATTGCACGGCCATGCTGCCTAGCATGCCCAGATCGTGCTCTCTTGGACTGTTGGTGTAAAATATGCCCTTTTGGCATGGCCATGTCAACCTGACATGCCCTGACCATGCACTTTGTTTTTCCCTCTATGTAATGTCATGTTTTGGACCTTCAAATGATGCTTAAACACCCTAAATCCATATATAACATGTCTATAAGATAATTCTTCTTTAAAACCTTTTCTAAATGAGACTACAATCTCATATGATAACCTAAGCATTGATTAAGTTATAAACATGAATAAACATATTGATGAAAGGATCTTTATGTTGGCTTGACCTAGATAAACATGATTAGGGTTTGTAAGTGAGTTTTGATGTCTAATTAGGGATTTTTGCTTGAATGATGCTTGGACATGCGATTAAATGAACTAATGTGCAATTAGATGCTAGTATGAGATAATTGTATGATGAAACTTAGCAATGGGAGCATGTATACTCTATGTTTCAATTTGATTTTATAGATTACATGAGTTAAGCTTAGTGTATGTTATTATGCTTGCTTGTATAATATATAATATGTGATTAGGAGACATATTAGGACTTTGATAATGTGATATTGACTTGGTTGACTTATGAACTAATATGAAATGTGAATATGTTTGACATATGTTTGACTATGATTTAATAATACTCACTTGGGTATTATGCTTTGGAAAGCTTATGCTATGCACTAGGTACGCTTACTTACTTGACTTCTTAAGTGATATTAGATTATATTGTGTGGATTGATATAGTTTGACTTGAGATGGTTGAGTTGACTATCCTATGGATATGAGATTATTATGTATATATATGTATGAGCATATATGATTGAGATTTATATGAAGCAAATGAGCTACTATAAATCATGAGCATGTCGCAATCAGGTACACCTACTTGTTATGACTATTAAGTGATACTTGAATTATAAAGTTGTAACCTGGAAATCAAATTTAATTTGAATTGACTTAATAAGAAATTACTGGGCTCTTATTGTGATCTTGGTTGAGTAATTGCTAGAATATGGTTATCTGTTTCTGAAAATAAAGCATGCTATGAAATTGGATTTGGATTACGCCATGATCATATGCCAGAAGAGTGGGTGTCTTTAGGACGAGTGGACGCACTCTACTGACTTTGTATCTGAAAAAGACTTTCTATGTCTACTGTTATAAGGCTAACTAGCTAGTGTTAGTCTGACTGTTATCAGACACCATTCTGTTACCTGTTTTGCTTCTGTTTCTTCTGAGTCACTATTAAGGCCAAAGTATTTGAATTAATGAGTAAGTTATTGATAATACAATTATATTAGACCGATTACTTACAATACAATTAACCTAAAGATTAATGTTATGTGTTTACTTAACATGTAAGTTATTTACACTAATACTTGTATGGTTACATGATATGCAAGTTATTTATAGGAATACTTACATAATTACTTGCACTGCAAGATACTACTAAACATGCAACATGTATGCTTATAATGTGGATTAGATTCTAAAATGATATAATATACTCTTATGCTATGCAAATCTTTTATTTCAAAGACATTGTGTAATTACTTGAGCAACAAGTTACCTTTGTGTATGTGATGTTATGAATAATATTGTTACTGGATATGCGATATGATATTAATATGAGATTACCTGTGCTGCAAGTTATGTGAATGATCATATGTATGAGATTGCTTGCGTTGATATTGTCTCTTGGGATTCAAGTAAATATGAATGTGACTCGTTTATAAGTTTTTGCATTGAGATATAGTATGCAAATGTGAATTGTTGTAGTAAATGATATTTAAATGTTATATATGGTTTCAATGGACCATACCTGTATGCTATGTGATTGCATATATATTGTTGAGTATCACTGAGTTTTATACTTAGTGCGATGTTTTTAACTCGCGTAGATTGAAGGTTTGTTTGTTGTGGATCTCGAGTACCTGTGTCCAGAGAGAAGATCTTCTGCTTCCAGAATAGAGTATGAGTCTATATTGCAAACTCTTGGCATGTGTTAAACTTGAAATAATGAGAGCGTAGTTTACTATGTGGGATTTGTAATTTATGTGTTTCAGTACATTTGTTTTATTTCCTTTTGAAAATTTAAAGGATTTTTTATTAGTTCCACTTGGACATAGACTCTCTTTGGATGTGAACTTTTGATGTTTGGATTTAAGATTGATTCCTCGAGGATTTGCTTTATTGAACTCAAATTTCGATTATTTATTTAAAAGAGACTTTGCAGATTTTATTATTACTTTGGATTGTTTTATTAACAAGTTTAAATTATTTCTTAAGTCTTATTTCAAAGGGAACTCTTGCAGTTCTACTGTAGGGTTTATCTAATCTATTTTAAGAATATCTGATGGGTTTCCACAACTGCTTAAAGATTTTAATTTTCCTTGATTTTTATAATTGAATTGTTTTAAGCAAGTTATGTTTTTAAGACTTTCGCTGTATGTTTTAAAGAATTACAAACTGAATTTGCATTTATTATATTATATTTTCATTTAACAATAGTTCCATACTAATAAGCAAGTCTATACGTGCCTCCGGCACAGGATGTTAGCACTCTTTGTCTAGCCCTGTTGGGACGGAGAGGGGGTGTTACATCCTCAATATTTCTCTATCTCAAAACAAAATCTTCAGTCTGGACTCTACTCTAGAGATTAGTGAAGCCTTCCTTTACATTATTAAGAGTTTCTGACACATGACCGAATTTACTCAATTCCTAGCGCTTCAATGGCCTACCACAAACTTTAAGCTTTCTCTTTGATAAATTAGGAGAAGATAAAAATTCCATAGATTACCAAGATTCCATAATAACCTCACTACAAGACTCATCACGAAGCCACATTTGTTCAAATCTAAATGACCTCTTTTTTCATCTAGACTTTGGATTTTTACTCACCCATGATAATTTGATCGAGCAATGGTCAGACCCAAACCAGGTAAGGTGATCAATCCTATAATGCATGAAAAGGAGTAACAAGTCCGCCAAAACAATAAATCTGTCTAGTCTCTGCATGATATTATTATCTCCATTTTGGTCGTTACTCCAAATGTACCTAAAACCATTGAAACCAAGGTCAATAAGATTACAAGAATCAAGAATATTATGAAAATCCATCATTTTCTCGATTCCTTATCTTGACCTTCGGCCTTTTCAAATTGGTAAAGGACTTCACTAAAATCACCTCCCACGATACAAGGCAAAGAAGAATTAATCTTTAAAAGATCCAATAGACTCAGAGAATTATGTTTTAAAAGAAGACAACCTAATACATAAATTTGATCTTGTACCTTCGATGATTATTCTTATTGCCCCCTGAATTTTGCGGGGACCTGTCATGAGCTTACACTTTCGTATTTAAATAATAATTATACCTCTTATTCAAATAAAATGTGAAAGTGGAAGGTCATGATTGAACTTTCGCAAAGTTATTTCATTTTGATGAGAGACATTGTTATTATTGAAATGTGAAAATGTAGGTCATAATTGAAACCTGCAAAGTTTAGGGAGCCATAATGAAAATCAACCAAAATACAATGTCAAAATTTATGCATTAGGCTAAAAGAAGACAAAAGCATGAATGATTTGACATCAAAACGACTCAGCTAATTATTTTTGAGACCACACCTGCTCCAACTGTTCTACTTCTCTCCCTTAATATGAATATTTTTCTTCAATTCCTCTAATGTTAAAACACAAAGTTAAACGTGAAATAGAACCATGCCTAATTAAAATAGAAGTCTAGCAAATTCCTAATTTACTAAAATGCTTAAGTGCAAGACAATAATAATAATAATAAATTTTACACTCTCTATACACTAATTATATAAATTGAAAAAAGAAATAATTAAAGATTAAGCTTTAGCAAGGCAATTAATTTCTTATTTTGATTAAATAATATTAGTCAACATATTTAATTTGGTGAATTTAGTATCGATTAAAATTTTTCTACCATCATATAGTATTTCTAATTACTATTTGATTATATATATGCTATTTTTTATTTCAAATATTATTATTCAATTTTAAATAGATTTTGCTTAAATATTTATTTATTATTATTTATTTTATTTTTTAGTTAATAGGATTTTAGTTTAACAGAAAAACTAATATAAGCAATCAAATTAAAAATTATATTATGAACTATTAGAAATTAGGTGATCTCCCGCGCTTAGCGCGAATGTATAGTACACATTTTCTTATTTAAGATGTTAGACATGTTTGCTGATTGAATTTTAGGAAATCAGATGTTTTTTGCAAAAGTTAAATGCACTTAGCAAATTGAATAATTGGATCATGTTGTAACTGCATTCTTGTTAATTTAAAATGTTAGCTTTTATCCCTACCATAATTTAGGTAAAATAATTAGAAAATGTAGATATTTTTAAGTTCTTAAATTTGAAGAATCTCTTATTCTTATATTGAATTAAAAGAATTTTAATTATTAAAAAAAATTGCATAGAAATGCTAAATATAAGTAAGGCTAAGCGTAGATGAAAAAAATTGAATTACAAAGTGAATTAGTTTTATTCAATTTAGTTCAATTCAAGTTGCTAATTTGTTTTATTTTGATTTTAAGTAATCAAACTTTTATTCTTCAACTAGTCGAAAAACCGGGACTTCGCGCGCGAATATTTTACATATTTATTTTAATAATTGTTCTAGTTGATTATATTATTATTTTTGATAAATTATTGTAAATTATCCAATTTTGCAGACTGTATCAATGTTCCACAAAATGCCCTTACCCAAAAACAATCTAATTACAAACTTTCATAATAACTGTACCCTAATTTTAAATCCAATTATGAAAAATAAATAAATAAATATAAGTTTGGGACCCCCTCACGACGCATGGTTAGTTTATACCTAACTTTGGTGAAGTCATCAAGTGCCCTTTTAACTTTCCCTTCCTTTTTACTGCATTGAAGTAAGAATTTGCAGCACCTACATGTGACCTCTTGCACAAACACTATAAAAGCACGTTAAAGGCTCAATATCACATCCAAATCCAAAGTCTTATCTGTTTCCAAATATTTGAATTGCTTTATACACTCATTAAGCCCTAACTAAACTGTCCACAACAACTGATAAGGTCTCCAAATGAACAGTAATACTTTCTGTCCTCAACTCATGCAGCGTTTTCAACATAAAATCAAATAAATTTTCTTTTGCCAAAGCCTTAAGAATTACATATAGCTATGAAAATCCTTTGTATCAGTAGCCATTTGATTGCTCAATTAAGGAAGAAAATTATTGCTTTTTGCCTCCTAAGTTCCGTCTATTAAGATAAAAAAATTAGGAAAAAAAATAAATTTTGAAAGAAAAATAGAAAACTGAATAATGAACAGAGAAAACCTTGAAAATAAATAAGATTAAGGTTGCAAACATCAAAATATAGAATAAAAAGATTATTATCAATTAAGCATTATCAAGCACCCAGTGCATGATCTTTCCTATTTCCGAGTAATTAAATAAAGGGACCTTTCAAAATAAAATTGAATAAAGAGATGAGTACTCATTATATCACTAGTTTTCACCCAAATATTTTACTCATATCAACTAAATAAACAAATTGCATTTGAAAAAACTACAAATATAAATATAATCAAAGTGAAAATTAAAAAAAAAAGATTTTAAAAATTAATTTTTTAATTAAATGGAGGAAACTAAACCTGAAAGTAATCAAATAATATGCGCAGTTGTTAAGGATGAACACAGCTAAAGCCTCTCTAATATCATTCCTGACACTCATCAAAGAAGAATGCAAAAGCTTAAGAACAGAGATGAAAAAAGCAAAGGAAAAAAAAAATCATGATATAGAGATGAAGAAAGCAACGGAACCCTAAAGGATAAAAGAATATCATGATAGAGGAGGTTAAGGAGTTTATAGTGAATTAATAGAAATTATATACGTCTTTAAATCAACTAAAAGTAGCTAGATTTTAGGTTTATTCAAAAGCTAGAATAAATGGGCGAGATTGGATAATTAGATTAGCTTAGATTAGATTTCATTATTATATATACATTAAATATTATATTTAAAAAATAATTAAGTTGCCAGATCAAAACACAAAAAATAAGGAAAAACTCAAAATTTTTTAAAAGAAGAACAATAGAATGTTGAATGAAGAGAACATCATACAAATTCCCTTTCTTTCAGCTTTCATATATATATATATATATATATATATATTTAAAACTCATAAAAATGAGGAGCAAATCATCACTGAATAATAAATGATGGGAGAAAAAAAAAGTGATTAAAAAAAAGAGAAATGTTGAGAATTTCTCAAGCAAAATAAAGGCAAATGCTAAAATATTAAAATAATATGTTAATGCATTATACGTGTGTGTATATATATATAATAATAATAACTAACTTTATTTTTTTTCGACCAACAAAATTAAAATCTTAAAAGATATTTTTGTCAATTCATAAATTTAGTAGGGTTGTTCTCGTACATCTTAATATTTACCCTCCTCATTCCCACTTTTATATATAGTGGTCATAACTTTAAATCCTTCCCATTTTACCTTTTTGCAGCATTAGAACCTGCTCCACTAATTTGATACTGTCACTATGTCAATGTGTCAAGAGCAAAAGATCTATTCCCTCAGGCTTGCCCGTTGGGTTGACAATATCACTTAAATCAGTTTACATTATGATGGTCCCTCAGTATAATATCCATGGATTGCCTAAATAAGTAGGAAAATTACTTTTTGCTTCTTCCAAATATTTAATTTGCACTTATTCTACGTTTTTGAATAACTATGCCTCTAATCATATAAGGATTTGCACAACCTTGTGCAAATGAGCGTATTCTCTTATCTTGGATTGTGACAACAAGCTTTAATGTTACAATCTTGGATAATAACTATTTGCATCTCCAAATATGAAATCTACAGTATCCATAATAACACATTTGACATAGAATTAGAGACCTTGAAAAGGATCAAAGCAGCCAACAAAAAGGAATTTCATAAAATAGAAAGACACAAAATTGAAAGAGGAGCTGATGAATGATAGCCTCCTCAGAATATTTTTATTCCATCATCTCTACTCTGCACGTTAGAGTAAGAATATATACAAGTGTGTATCTGTTAGAGTTATTGCTATTCTAACGCTACTAACAAATATCTGTTAGAGTTATAGCTATTCTAACGCTATTTTGACTATACAAAATAACCACACAAATATACTTTATACCCCCCGCTCAAGCTGGATTTGGTGAGAAATCAACCAATCCAAGCTTGCACATAAAATTCTGAAATAGCTGAGTAGACAAAGGTTTTGTGAACATGTCAGCTAGTTGCATGGAGCTGGGCAAATAAGGACTAATGAATACATTTTGTAATTGTGCCCGAACCACATGACAATCAATGTCGATGTGTTTTGTTCGCTCATGAAAAACGGGATTAGCTGCAATATGAATTGCTGCTTTATTGTCACAATGTAACGGAATTGGAGTAGGAACAGTAATGTGAAAATCAGTAAGTAAAGAAGACAGCCACCGAACTTCACAAACAGTTGAAGCCATAGCTCGATACTCAGACTCGGCGGAAGATCGACTGACAGTCGTTTGTTTCTTCGACTTCCATGACACCAAGGAAGTACCCAAAAAGATACAATACCCGGTAACAGATCTCCTAGTATCCGTACAAGAGGCCCAATCGGCATCTGAGAAAGCTCGAAGCTTTAGATCATTTGAAACTGGAAGAAACAACCCCTTTAAACTAGTACCATGTAAATACTTCACCACTGTCAATGCTGCCTGGAAATGCTGATGGTGAGGAGATTGCATAAATTGACTTAGTTGTTGAACAACATAACTAATATCAGGTCTAGTGAGCGATAAATATAATAGTCTGCCGATTAAACATCTGTAACGTTCTGGGTCTTGCAAAGGTCTGCCCATGTCGAAACTGAGTTTGAGTCCTTGAATGTAAGGACTAGACGCTGGTTTAGAATCTTGTAAACCTGTGTTTGCAACAATATCTGTTATAAACTTATGCTGAGTTAACAACATTCCGTCCGGTGATCGAGCTATTTCGATGCCCAAAAAATACTTGGCATGTCCAAGATCTTTAATAGTAAATGTCCCATGCAAATAAGCCTTTAATTCATCAATCAAAGCAACTGAGGGACCAGAAATTAGGCAATCATCAACATAAACCAAGACAGCAATGAATGTATTACCGTTACCTCGAGTGAACAAACAGTGATCAAAAGAGGATTGGCAAAAACCTGCAGCTATTAAACTTGCAGTTAATTCCTTATTCCATTGTCTGCCAGCTTGCTTCAACCCATATAGAGACCGTTGCAATTTGCAAACTTGCCCTGGTTTGGCTTTCTCATACCCTGGAGGTACCTGCATATAAATGTCTTCATCTATAGAACCATGTAAGTACGCATTATTGATGTCAAGCTGATGCACTGGCCAAGTAAATGCAGTTGCAATAGTTAAAAACACTTGAACTGTAACAAGTTTCGCAACAGGTGAAAATGTCTAGTTGTAATCCAAGCCAAGAAGCTGATTGTACCCTTTAGCAACAAGCCGAGCTTTGTACCTTTTGATACTGCCATCAGCATTGTATTTAACCCTATATATCCACTTACAACCAATAGGAGTAACATTAGAAGGCAAATCAGTAAGCACCCATGTATTATTTTGTTCTAAGGCAGTCAATTCTTGATTCATGGCAATTACCCAATTATTGTTATTTTTAGCTTGATTATAAGTGCAAGGTTCAATAACTTTGGATATCTGTGCAACAAAGGATAAATGAGAAGAAGTAAAATGTATGTGGGAACTGGTTTGTGGATTAGTAACAAAATCAGCAAGCCAAGCTGGGGGTTTTCATTGTCTAGTACTTCTTCGGTTCGCAGGTTGGAAAACAGGGGACGATTCTGCTGTGACATGTTCAACTGATTCAAAAGAAGCAGAATCGGGTATATTCGGTTGGTCTGGTTGAGGTACACTATCTTCTTCGGGTACATACTGCTGGTCTAGTTGCGACACAAAATCTGTCTCAGTGGAAGGTATAGGATAGGATAAAACATCAAGGTCTATATCGGAAATACATTTAGGCAAACAAAAATCAGTGACAGTTTCGGGTTTTGTATGATGAAAGGGAAACACTGACTCTGCAAAAACAACATCCCGTGAACTGATTATAGTCTTTATAATCAAGTTGTATAATCGGTATGCTTTTTGCTGTTGAGCATAACCAATTAAAACACATGGAGATGCCCTTGGATTAAATTTCAGTTTATGAGGTAAGGTATTTGTAGCGAAACACAGACAGCCTATAGTACGGAAGTAACTGTAATCCACTGGCTGCCCATGTAGTCGCTCATAAGGTGTTTGCCAATTCAAGTTTTCAGAGGGTAATCTGTTGGTAATATGGGTGGCAGTCAACAACAACTCAGACCAGAACTTGGGTGGAAGTTTGGATTGATATAATAAGGCTCGGCCTATGTTTAACAATGACCGATGTTTCCGTTCGACAACTCCATTCTGCTGCGGAGTGTAAACACAAGATCGTTGATGTAATGTCCCATTTTCTTGAAAGAAAGAGCTACAAGTATTATTGAGAAACTCAGTACCATTATCTGTTTGAATAACTTTAATCTTCTTGGTGTAATGAGTGAATACATAATGGAAAAAAGATTTCAGGGCATAGAAAACTTGATCTTTACTTTTCAACATGTAAGTCCAACAAAACCGACTAAAATCATCAACTATAGTCAACATATAAACAGCATTTGTGATAGATTTCAAATGATAAGGACCCCATAAATCAACATGAATAAGATCAAACACTTACGTAGTTGAAATTCGGCTAGGTGAAAAAGGAATTCTAGTTTGTTTGGCAACGGGACAAACAGAACAAATCAAATCAGCATAATCACATTTTGAAATACCATCAACATGCTTCAATCTCTTATGAGCAACATGCCCTAATCTAGCATGCCAAAGCATAGCTAAATGTCTATCATGTTCACCACAACCAGTGACAGAAAAACAACTTATTTGCTTATTAAAAGAATCTCTAGTCACAAAATAAAGAGCTTCAATGACTCTTCCTTCTCCCAACACCTCCTTAGTCAGTAAATCTTGGAATAAACAATGTTCAGGGAATGAGTGTACTGACAAATGACAAGTCCTGGTGAGCAAGTTATGTGACATCCTACCGAGTCGAGTCTTAGCACTAAGTCAAGTCATTTCATAGAGTCGAGTTGAGTCGGGCCAAACCAAACCCGGTTGGGGTAGAATGGGGTTATAAGTGGACTTACTTGATTGAGAGAGAAAGATCAAAGCATGTGGGTGAGGATTTATTTGCATTAAAAGATCGAGCTTGGGTATTAAGTGATAGCCTTTTTCTACTTGAGGTACCATTCAGGAAGTTTCACATCATTTGTCCTGATATTTTGATGGTCTACCCGTGCTAATCATTTTCACTTTCCCATTGTCATCTTTATCTTCATCTTCTTCATCTCCTTCCTTTCTCCATCCATTTTCATGGTAGTTTAAGGCAACCTCAATTTTCTCCAAGTAAGTAGAATTTCTTGAAGCTTTATATTATTCAACCTCTAATTGAGCTATATTGTAGATAAGTTATAAGAATTCTTATTTATAGGTGAAGTGAGTTCAAAGGTAGTAGAAAAAGGAAGTTAAAGAAGAGCTCAAGCTTTTTGGAGTAAAGGTTTGATATCTCTTTTCATTTACCATTTTCTTTGCATGAGAATTTGTGTGGTGTGTTGCTAATGAGACAATATAGCTTTATGTTGAGTGGGAGGACTGGTAATGGTGAGAAAACAGGGGAGGAGTTGAATAAATGAAGTAAATAGTGAGTTTATGCTGAAACAGGTTTTGCTGGAAATGTTACCAGTAGCTTCATCTTGATTTTGACCCCATTTAATGATGGAATTAGGAAGTGTTATAGAAGAGTTATTTGTTCCTCTATGTGTTAGCTTTACATGGGTTTTTGAATCATCCAAATCGGAGTTGTATATTGAGAGATATGACCAAAAGAGTACAGACTGTGCAGGCTGGAAAACGCGACGCGCGCGCGCGAATTGCATGACGAGCTCGCGACTTTCACCTGAAACTCTCTGACTCTCATTTGGTACTTTACGCACTCGCGACTTTGCACTGCGCGCTCGCGACTTGTGCCCGATAACATACTGACTCTCATTTTGCACTTTACGGGCTCGCGACTTTGCACTGCGCGCTCGCGACTTTCACCTGGAAACTCACTGACCTTCAGGTGTGCATTACGCGCTCGCGACTTTGCAAGGCGCGCTCGCGACTTGTGTTTTCATGCAGTTTTGGATTTTATTTTCTATGCAATTGGATTCCTTTGCTCAACTTGTATGCCTCCAATCATTTTACAACAAAAATACAACATTAAATCATGTATCAAAACAACATGCAAGCATACAAATGATGTGAAATCAAATAAACATTATGATTTATGAAGTTATGAACTATGAATATGATGTTGTGTTATATCATTGACATACCAACATTATGCTCCATTGAGGTTAGGTAGAAACCATGTAGATAAGGCTATGTCGCGACATAGGATAGCAGATCTGCATCCCATACAGTTTGGTACTCCGGCTACAGGCCGTTGAGTGGATATGATTATATATGGGCCATAGCAGCCAAGCATACAGTATTCATCCAGTTTCATACAGTTTTTCTTATCACTTCGGTTTCACTATAACCTTATGGAGCCATACAAATATCTTGACATAACATTTCATGAATCATACAGTATTATAAACAACGAAAGATAATCAAGGTATAAGGAAAGGATCATGCTATATGCGCTTATATGTTTAGTTATCCATATGCATTTACATGCTCATTTTTATCTATGTATGTGCTTAATTGTTTCTTTATATGTTGAGATATCCACTGAGCTTTATTTGCTCAGCGAGTTACCTGTTTAACTCGTAGGTTTTGAGATTGGACCGTAGAGAGTCAGCTTGCAACTGCTGCAGTTCATCTGTAGAAGACTCAGTCTTCAGGGTAGCTACTCATTTGGATGTGTATCTTTTGTCTACCCTTTTTATGGCATGTATAGGGCACACAGTTAGGCCCATTTCATTTTGACACTAGTATCATGTCTTGTAAATATAAATTACATTATTATTGTAAACGACATCAGCATGATATTATATTCAATATACATTATGATTTCAGCATGTCAGACCATAAAGTTAACCAGTTTGTAACGTCTCGGCTCGGTTTATTCGGGTTTATGGGTGGACCGGGAAGGGATGTTACAAGTTAACGGATAACAAGTTATAGCTAAATGAAGGAACATATAGAACATTGTACAAAATTATCCGATCATTCAATTTTATGTTCCCTATGTGTGTTACTTTTCTGGTGGAGTTATCAGGTAAACGAATTGTTTTGGGTGGATTTAGCTGAACAACTTGGTCAAGGAAGGATAATTTGGGTGTGATATGGTCAGTTGCACCAGAATCAATTATCCAATTATCCTTGCAATTAAAATCAATACCAGTAATAACAGAATTGAGTAATGTACCTGCGAAATTCACATTTCTAACTGCCTCCTCATCGGTTTCAGGAAACCCTCCTTTAGATCGGAGAAACTTTTGAAACTCCTGCTGGATATAATCTGATACCCCTTTGTCTTAAGCATCATTACCCCTCTGGTTTGAAACATGTTGTTGCAGTGGAGAGTTTGTAATTGCAATCTGTGCAACATTATTTGCACTGTAATATTTTCTCACATCTACCCCCTTCTTCTTTTGTAACTCGATGAACCAACCAGGATACCCATGAATTTGAAAACAATCTTCTATAGTATGCCCCCCCATTTTACACTTGGTGCAATACCCCTTTTTTCTATCCTCTTTCTTAGTATAACAAGTGCTCTTGTTATTGTTTCTAGAGCTGCTGGCATTGTCTGAATAATTGTTGCTTCCCCTTCGGGCCATTATAGCAACAGCAGTCTCAGCAGATGTAACACTACTGGTTTGCACTTCTCTCTGCTTTTCTACGCTCATAACCATAGAATAAGCCTTGTTGATCGAAGGTAAAGGGTCCTGCAATAACACCTGGTTCTTCACATTGTCATACTCATCGCCTAAACCCATCAAGAACTGCATAAGCCTTCTGTTATTGTCATAATCTGTAATTGCAGTTCCCGTCTCACAGCATACTGGTAAAGGAGCTAGGTACAATAGCTCATCCCACTTCTTCTTAAGTTTTGTATAATACCCAGTCACAGAATCGTCTCCCTATTTGTAACCTGCAATTTCTCTTTCAATCTGATAAATCATAGGCCCATTGCTTTCGCCATATCGCTGTTTCAGCTCATCGCAGAGGGCTTTTGTGTTTTTGCAAAAAACAAAAGCATCAGATATTTCTTTCGACATAGCATTAAGCAACCACGACACTACCATACTGTCTGTTGTCAACCACTTCTCATAATCATCTGTGAATACCTAAATTTTGAGGCTCAAAAGGCAAGTTTTCCCGGCCGCGACGGTGGCAGCCGCCCTTAAAGGCGGCGGTAACCGCTATCGCCGGCGGCGGCAGCCGCCGGCGACAGCGGCTACAGTCGCCTGTGAATACCCATTTATTTTGAGGCTCGAAGAGCCAGCTTTCCCGGATTGCAAGCAGTCCGGCCGGACCGAAGGCCATTTTGGAAGTTTACCGAAAGTATGCCAATATGGTACTTGAAATGTCCGAAAAATTACGAGGATCACGGAACCGGTCTCGGAATATTTTTTGGAGGTCCGGAACTCCCGAAAAAGCCTCCGGAACGAAAAAAGAAAAAAAGAAAGGGGAAAAGGCACACATGCCCGCCCGCGGGGGTGGGCATGCCTGCCCAGCTTGGGCGTGCACGCCCGCCCAGGCTAGGCGGGCATGCCCACCCGCCCAGCATGGGCGGGCACACCCGCCCAAGCCAGGCGGGCACGCCCACCCAGCCCAGGCGGGCAGGGGCTCCCGGGGTCGCGTTTTTTCCTATAAAAAACGGCTCTGGGGCTCCGTTTTGAGACACTCAGTCTGTGTTGACGGACGCTCCTTCTCCCTACGCTCTTTGCGATTCTTTACTGCTTTCTTGCATTTTTTTAATTTTAGTTTTATTTTATTGTTGTGATACTTGGTCACTTAAAATTAAATTAAAATTAATTCCCTTAACGAGGAGCTTAACCTGGAGTTAAGAAGCGGTCGACGATTAAATCAGGTACATGCACTGAACTCTGCCTATTTAATTTTAGCACTTCATGCATGCTTCTCTTCTACTCCTAATAATTCTACAACTGCATAAATGCATTCATATCATCACATAGGCAAGTAAATTGCCTCAATTAAAATATGATTAAGCTAAATGCCCGGTTAATTAATAATCGTGGTATTAAAGCTTAAATCCGACAATATTGACTTAAAATATCTAGTCTATCAATGGCTATGGTATGATTGCCTTTATTTCGAACAATTTTCAGCTTAAGTCCAATTAATCAATAATTGTGACTAAAAGCCCTTAATTAATCACGTTCTTTTGACATTAAAATTGCCTACATTGCAGTTCATTTAATTACTTTAGGCAAACAAATCGCCTATAAGTGAGAGTAACCAATTTTTGGCAACAATTTGCCTAAATCAACCCATTTTTTGGCTAAAAGTCTTAAATCAAGCATTTTGGCGACAATCGCCTAAATAATTAACTTTTTGGCAATAATTGCCTAAAATTAATTTTTTTGGCTAAAAGTCTTCAAAACAACACATTTTGGCTAAAAAGCCTTTAAATAACCAATCTTTTGGCAATCAGATTGCATAAATCACAAAACCTTTTGGCCAAAGGCCTTAATCAACATTTTTTGGCAAACCAATAAGCCCAATCAACTTTTTTTGTAATTAAACAAGGTGGCGACTCACACATCACGTGCATTTCTTCCTTAGTCACATGCATTCACTATGCCATGATATTTGGGGGAGGGGTTCACAGTTTGGCGACTTCACTGGGGACTTATGTAATCATTTTGCATAAAGTGAACTACAATTGTTGTATGAACTAACCTGGCCCTTCTTTAGGGTATTATGTTTTGTTTTGCAGGGTACCCCAACAAAAAAATTTAAGTATTCTTTCTTTAAGAATGCTTAATAAGGAAAATTTGGACCTAATTGAACTTTGCTTTAAGTCATTTAAATTTGTTTATTTATTTGCACGATTGAGAATCTTTTTCTCCATTGCTTAAAAAATGAATTTCAAATGAATTTCTTCTCTCTCTGTTCAAACTTCTGAGTCTGGATAGCAAGTAGCGCTGATCGGCAGGTCTCATTGATTATGTCGACGGACAGCCAAAGCGTCCTCCCTATTACCGCAAACCGCCCCTAATCCTTTTAGGGGTGGCCCATGGGTATGCGTACCGTTGGACCCACGCGAAACTCTTTATTTCACATGTGGTTAGGTATATCCATACTCAAGGTTCAAGGGTCCCTTATAAGCCGATTCTCTATTTGAGTCATAGCCTATAGAACCTACCCTCTAGGACTGTATGCACCCAATGATGAGAACCATACCATTAAAATAGATTATGACGTGCTGTTACGTGCATTCACGACATATCATAAACATGGGGTAAACGCAAAGAGGACGGAAAACACTCTTTCACCATTAGTCATGCACAGCTGGACAAGGAGTCAACCTACCTCATACACCAAACACTATACCTAATCCAACTACCCTTGTACTTTCAGCTACCCCTTGCTCAAGCGCCAGCATCCGTGCCAGTCACCCCCACGGTGCTATCACCAACCTCACCAACTTCACCAGTTTCACCCGCAAGCCCAACTGCACCAATGGCATCAATCTCCGACATCCAAACCCTCATCGAACAACTGGAGGCTAGAATGGAGGTCCGAATGGAGGCCAGAATGAAT
The DNA here is from genome assembly GCF_041381405.1 of Jatropha curcas. Taxonomy (NCBI): domain Eukaryota; kingdom Viridiplantae; phylum Streptophyta; class Magnoliopsida; order Malpighiales; family Euphorbiaceae; genus Jatropha; species Jatropha curcas. The sequence continues at coordinate 6,618,283 of NC_143154.1, forward strand.
GAGGCATTGGCTGCCCAAAGAACCGCCTTGATAGCTGAATTAGGCAATGGTAATGGAAACGGGGCTTCAGCCGGAGGAAGTGGACCTACTACTTCTAATCAGGGACCTGCTGCTGAACCAACAAACCCTGCCCTTAACCTGGATGGCGTACCTTCCAAAACTGCTTCTGAGACGGAAGCTCAGAAAACAAGAAAAAAACTGGAAACCACCAGACAGAAAAACAATGAACCCTTTCCCTCGTTCCTTACGAGGAAAAGGACCAAGGTCGCCCAAATGATCAACCGGCCTTCTGAGCAAGAACAGGTAGACATAATCATAAAGAACCTGCAGCCTGTTTACCAACACCGACTACAAACCCAGTATCTACCAACATTCCAGTCGCTCATTGCCACTGCTACAAAGGTAGAAGATCTGATCCAAATGGGGCAACTGAAAGAAGACTCAGGGACCTCAAAGTACAAGAAACCTAGCCAAGCTAGCAAAGTCCATGAAGTGGCTAGCATCACCCCCATGAATCCTTTACGTGTGGGAAACATGAGGAATAATAATCAATCATCCAGAAGAACCTATACTGATCTCGGGATGCCAATCCTAGTGGTATTCCGAGAGGCCGTCAAGGCTAATTACATAAAGCCTTTGGAAGCAAGGCCACCACCGAATCCGTTGCCAAGGAATTACAGGGCTGATGAATACTGTGAGTATCATCAGGGGCATGGGCACAAGATTGAAGCGTGCTGGACGCTTAAGAACCGCATCCAAGACCTGGTGGATAACGGTTCGATTATCCCGAGGAGTAAGCCGAACGTTAACACCAACCCCTTACCAAATCACGGAATAAATGCTATCATGGCTGACCAGGAACTGATCGATCCTTTCGAACTGTTCCTAGAGATGAATAACATCTGTGTCCTGGATCTGAACGACCTAACCGAAGAGCTTGATGCTATAACCAGGAGCGGGAGACAATATGAACCACTAGTCTTGGATAAAATCCAAAACAAGCCTTACCAGAAGGCAGAGGAGCTAAAGGAAGACCCGGTACTGGCACAGTTAAAAAAGACACAAGCTAGGGTATCAATCTGGGAACTTCTAGCAGCATCCTTTCCTCATCGCCAAGCTCTTTGCAAGGCCTTGAGTCAACTTCAGACGTCGGTGGAAATTAGCCCAGAAGTGCTAGTGTCCACCCTCACCCAATCATCTAAAATGCAAAGCATCGGGTTCTCTGACGAAGACTTGCCTAAAGAGGGAGGCAGCCATAACAATGCTCTGTATGTCACTGTTCAGACTAGAGACAAAACTGTGCCCATGGTTCTCGTTGACAATGGGTCAGCTCTGAATGTCTGCCCACTAAGGGTAGCCAGTTGCCTGGGGTTAGAAGAAACAGATTTCACCCCCTCTGATCAGATAGTAAAGGCCTATAACAGTACCCGAAGGGAAGTGTTGGGAGTTGCCACGCTGAAGTTAACTGTCGGGCCAGCAGTGATGGAAGTCCCATTCCAGGTAATTGATGTACCAACTAGCTTCAACCTGCTCCTGGGTCAGCCATGGATACATCATACTAAGGCGGTGCCCTCATCCCTGCACCAAAAGGTCAAGTTTCCCTATGAAGACAAAGTTATCACCGTACAGGGGGATGACTACAGTCAGCTCAAAAGGCCAAAGGGCCAGCCTCTCTTTGAGGTCAACCCTGAGACTGCCAATTTACCCCTTTTTGGATTTCAATACGACACTGTGCAGTTTATAGAGGGAAAGACTGCAAGCTCTCGAATTCTCTTTGATTTTGGGACAGTGCAAATAAACTGCATAGTGCCTCTAATGTTGAAAATGTCCTACCTACCAAGAATGATTATGGCCAGGTCCGGGAAGAAGTATCCTGCACTGCAAGCCTGGGAATGTCCAGTGAATGAAGGGACCTATGGTTTGGGTTATGAGCCCACTGATGAGGACCGTGCTGAGAGGACCCGAAGAGGAAGGAAAGAGAATGTACAGATGCGGCCTTACCTATTGACTCTGAACAGCTACTTCTGCAAACCGGGAGAAGCAGTTCCTTACTGTGGCTTCCGAGAACCCTTTTGCTGCCCAACCGCTAGGAAGATGCTGCCTGGGTTAGAGGTATTCTCAGATGTCTGGGGCAACAAGCCCGAAACCATAACTGAACTGGATACGGAAGACTTCATGCAGCCTAGTCTCTTTGACGAAGTTGCGGTTATCACAGGAAATGATGGGAATCGAGACCTGTTGGATCTGATCAAGCCGAATGAAGGACCTCTCACCAACTGGTACACCGAGGAGGATCGCACTGTTGATAAATCCCCTCCCGAGTCAAACCTAGTACCTAAGTCAGTAGTCAAGTCCTGTATTGAGTCTGAGTCTAACCCCGAGTCTGAAACCGAGTCAGAGTCCAGTTCCAGTTCTGAGTCGTCTGCGTCAGATCTAGAAGATCCAGATTTCAAACTTGATGTATTCTTTGAAGACGATTCCTTCATAATTAATAAAGGCTTGCAAATTCTTGATTACCCTGCGTGTCTATCTTTCCAAGCATTTCCAAGCAAAAATAATCAAATAAATGAAATAAAAAATGAAAAGGAAAAAAATAATAATTGGCAAAGAAGAAAACGAACATACATACATTGCATCTGATTGCATGAACAGGGAACATATCAGTGAATGTTTGAAGAAATTTGCTGATTGCTTCATGTGGAAAGCGAGTGACATCACGGGAATTGACCCAGCAATAGTGGTGCACAAGATTCCAGTGTATCCGGAGACCAAGCCGGTGAAACAGAAGCTCAGAAGACTGAAGACAGAATGGTCCTTAAAAATCAAGGAGGAGGTTGCCAAGCAGCTAGAGAATAAGTTCATAGAACCCATCGCCTACCCGACTTGGTTAGCAAACATAGTGCCGGTTCCTAAGAAGGATGGAAAGGTGCGAATGTGTGTGGATTACAGGGATTTGAATAAAGCTTGTCCGAAGGATGATTTTCCCCTGCCACATATTGACTTACTAGTGGACCGTATGGCTGGACACGAGATGGTCTCCTTGACTGATCTTGCTGTCGGTTATAATCAAATAATGATGCATGGGCCAGACAAAGAGAAAACGGCGTTCACCACGGAGTGGGGAACTTACTGCTACATGGTCATGCCTTTTGGGCTCAAAAATGCCGGGGCAACCTATCAACGAATGGCGATAACCATCTTCCACAACATGATTCACAAAGAAGTAGAAGTATATGTGGACGATATGGTTGTCAAATCAAAAACAGCTGAAGAACATACAACAGCGCTTGAGAAGTTCTTCCTTAGACTTCGAAAGTACAATTTAAAGCTCAATCCGGCAAAATGTCTGTTTGGAGCTACATCCGGAGTATTTCTGGGGCATATGGTCAGTCGGAAGGGCATAGAGATCGACCCTTCGAAAGCCAAGGCCATTCTGGAAATGCCAGCACCAAGGACGAAAAAAGAAGTTCAGGGTTTCCTGGGAAGGCTACAGTACATCAGCCGGTTCATCAATCAATTGGCCGATACTTGTGGTCCGATTTTCAAACTACTCAGGAAAGGAGTAGCAGTCAAATGGAATGAGGATTGTCAGGCGGCTTTCGACCAAGTCAAGCAATATCTGCTATCCCCGCCAGTGTTACAGCCACCAAGGCTAGGAAAGCCTTTGTTATTGTACCTATCAGTGACAGAAGAAGCGATGGGTGCGATGCTAGCTCAGCAAGCTGTAGATACGAAGGTAGAAAACGCCGTGTATTACCTTAGCAAGAGGATGCTGGAATATGAGTTGAAATACAACAAGATAGAGAAGTTGTGTCTGGCTCTAGTCTGGGCCTGTCCCAAGCTGCAACACTACCTCTCGTCTTACACTACACACGTAATCTCTGAATCGAACCCCTTGAAATTCCTTATGGAAAGGCCGGTTCTTGACTGTAAGATGGCAAAGTGGGTGTCAGTGCTTGCGGCTTATGATTTAAAGTTTGTACAACGTAAGGCAGTAAAAGGCGGAGCCTTGGCGGACCAATTAGCAGAATTACCGGTCGAAGACCAAATGCCGGAGGTAGAGTTCCCCGACTGTGAATACTCAAATTTTGAGGCTCAGGGGAATAACATGGTATGTGAAACTCTTTAAATGGAGGAAAGCACGCCTGCTACAGTACCGTGCCATTTGTTTTGACTTTGCTACAGTAACTTTGACTTTGCTACAGCAACTGTGCAAACTGTCCGACCGGACCGAACGCCATTTTGGACATTTACTCGATGTATGCCAATATGGTACTTAAAACGTCCGGAATGTCGCAACAATCACGGAACAGGTCCCGGAATATTTTTCGGAGACCCGGAACTCCCGAAAACTCCTCCGAAGTGAAAAAGCCCAAGTAACCGCGGCCGAGCACGGTGGCTCCGGCCACCGTGGCACCTGCCACCGGCACCGGCGGCACCTGCCGCCGACACCGCGGCACCTGCCGCCGGACCGCCGGCGGCACCTGCCGCCGACCACCCGTTTTGGCCTATAAAATGGCCTCTCCCCCTTCATTTTTGACACCCCTGTCTGTGTTGACGGACGATCTTTCTCCCTCCCACGCTCCTTGCGATTTCTTTACCGCTTTTTGCATTTAATTTAATTTTTATTGCATTTTTGTTATGATATTTGGACACTAAAATTAAACAAATTAAAATTAATTAATTCCCAAACGAGGAGCTTAATTTGGAGTTAAGAAGCGGTCGCCGATTAAATCAGGTACGTAAACGAAACTCTGCCTATTTAATTTTAGCACTTCATGCATGCTTCTCTTCTACTCCTAATAATTCTACAACTGCATAAATGCATCTATGTCATCATTAGGCAAACAAATTGCCTCAAGTAAATGAATTTAAGCTAAATGCCCGGTTAATTAATAATCGTGGTAATAAGCTTAAATCCGACAATTTTGGCTAAAGAGCCTAGTTAATTAATAACTACGGTTCAACTGCCTTATTTTCAACAAATCCGGCTTAAGTCCAATTAATCAATAATTGAGGCTAAAAGTCTTAATCAATCACATTTTAACAACAAATTGTTTAAATGTGATTAAGCTTAAATGCCCGATTAATTAATAATCGTGGCATTAAAGCTTAAATCCCACAAAATTGACTAAAGAGCCTAGTTAATTAATAACTACGGTTCAATTGTCTTATTTCAAATAAATCTGGCTTAAGTCCAATTAATCAATAATTGTGACTAAAAGCCTTAACCAATCACGTTTTAACAATAAATTGTTTAAGTGTGATTAAACCCGAATGCCCGATTAATCAATAATCGTGGCATTAAAGCTTAAATCCGACAAAATTGGTTAAAGAACCTAGTTAATTAATAACTATGGTTCAATTGCCTTATTTTGAACGGTTTCGCCTCAAAGTCCAATTAATCAATAATTGTGACCAACGGCCTCATTCAGTCTCGCCTAAAAGTCCAATTAATCAATAATTGTGACCAACGGCTTTAATCAATCAATCTTTGGCCAAACGCCTAAGCAAAATGCACAAAGCATACACACTAATGCACAAAGCATACACACTAATGCACAAAGCATACACACTTATGCACAAAGCATACACACACTCATGCACAAAGCATACACACACTCATGCACAAAGCATACACAAACATGCACGAAGCATACACACACACTCATGCATTAAGCATACACCTTCAAAGCCCTTGAAACAAGGCCTATCGAACTACATTGACTTTGATCTTCCATTCAAACGGAAGTACGTAGGCACGTTCGGGATTTCACCCCGGGTGGCAAGTCGAAATCATCAAAATCACATAAACATTTCATTTGGTCCAATTACATCATTCACCTTGCAAAGCATTCATTCATGGTTAGTTCATCAGCATGACATAGTCTCGGGATCCATCTCGGGTTTGCACACCATGCCTTAAACATTGGGTTAATTAATCTAGTAACTAGGTTAATTAAAATCGGAGTCACTTAGGGTTTTTTCCTAGTTTACCCTAAAATAATTAAACAAGGTGGCGACTCACACATCACGTGCATTTCTGTCCTTTATCACATGCATTCATATGCTTATGATATTCGGGGTAGGGGTTCACAGTTTGGCGACTCTGCTGGGGAATATATGTAATCATTTTGCATAAAAGTGGACTACAATTGTTGTGAAAACTAACCGGCCTTTCTTTAAGGTATTATTTTATTATGCTTTGTTTTGCAGGGTACCCTAACATGAATCAAGTGTTCTTTCCTTAAGAATACTTGATATGGAAATCCGGACTTAATTAATGTGATTAAGACATTAAAACTTGTTGATTTATTTGCACGATTGAGAATCCTTTTCTCCATTGCATAAAAGAAATGAACTTCAAATGAATTTCTTCTCTTTCTGTTCAAACTTCTAAGTCTGGATAGCAAGTAGCGCTGATCGGCAGGTCTCTTTGATTATGTCGACGGACAGCCAAAGCGTCCTCCCTGTTACCGCAAACCATCCCTAATCCTTTTGGGGGTGGCACATGGGTATGCGTACTGTTGGACCCACGCGAAACTCCTTGTTTCACATGTGGTTAGGTATATCCATACTCAAGGTTCAAGGGTCCCTTAATAAGCCGATTCTCTATTTGTGTCATAGCCTATAGAACCTATCCTTTAGGACTGTATGCACCCCGTGATATGAAACATCTCATTAAAACAGATTATGATGTGTTGTTATGCGCATTCACGACATATCATAAACATTGGGTAAGCACATGGAGAACACAAAAAAATATTTCCTTTGGTCATGCACAGTTGGACAAAGAGTCATTCTCTCTCATATCAGCTACCCTGATACTACTATACCCTTAATCCAGTTACCCTCATACTTACAGGTACCCCCTGTTCAAGTGTCAACTACACCTACTGTGCTATCACCAACCTCATCAACTTCAACTACACCAATGGCATCATTGTCTGACATCCAAAACCTCATAGAACAAATGGAAGCCAAAATGGAAGCTAAAATGAATGAGGCATTGGCTGCCCAAAGAATTGCCCTATTAGCTGAACTAGGCGGTAGTAATGGAAATGGGGCTCCAGTTGGGGGAAATGGTAATGCTGCCTCCAATCAAGGACCTGGTGCTACATCTGCATCCTCAAACCCTATCCCTAACTTGGAAGACATGCCCTCCAAAACTGTTTCTGAGTTGGAAGCTCAGAAAATGAGAGAAAAACTGGAATTGTTAGAAAGATCTGTTACTGCCCTTAAGACACACAAAGAAGTGGTGGACATGGACTCCTTGTCTCTGTTCCCCGAAGCAAGACTACCAACCAAGTTCAAAATGCCAAACATGGACAAATTTGATGGAACTACTTGTCCTAAAACTCACTTGAAAATGTATGTGGGTGCCCTTAACCCATTTGGATTGAGCAGCGAGCTCCTTGCTCAGTTGTTCCAACAATCTCTCACCGGTGCTGCATTAAGATGGTTTGTCAGTCTAGACCGGTCTAAGATGAAGACTTGGGAGGACATCTGTAATGCATTCAACTCACAGTATCACTACAATATGGAAGTGGATGTAACCCGAAGGGAGCTAGAAACCACTAAACAAAGGAACAATGAACCTTTCTCCTCGTTCCTTATGAGGTGGAGAGCCAAGGCCGCCCAAATGATTAACCGACCTTCTGAGCAAGAACAGGTGGACATAATAATAAAGAACCTACAGCCTGTCTACCAACACCAATTACAAACTCAATACCTACCATCGTTCCAGTCGCTCATTGCCACTGCTACGAAGGTAGAAGATTTACTTCAAATGGGACAATTGAAAGAAGACCCGGGGACCTCGAGATACAAAAAACCTAGCCAAACTGGCAAAGTCCACGAAGTGGCAAGCATCACCCCACGAATCCTTTACGTGTGGGAAACATGGGAAACATGCGAAATGGCAGTCAGTGAAGAAGAACATACACTGATCTCGGGATGCCAATCATTTTGGTGTTCCGAGAAGCTGTCAAAGCAAACTACATCAAACCTTTGGAGGCAAGACCACCACCTAACCCCTTACCAAGGAATTTCAAAGCCAATGAATACTGTGAATACCACCAAGCACATGGCCATAAGACTGAAGCGTGCTGGACGCTTAAGAACCGCATCCAGGACTTAGTAGACAATGGTTCAATTATTCCGAGAAGTAAACCAAACATTAGCACTAATCCCTTACCAAATCACGGGGTAAATGCTATTAGTTCTGACCAGGAATTGATCGATCCTTTCGACCTATTCCTAGGAATGAACGAAATCTGTGTCCTAGACCTGAATGACCTGACTGAGGAACTCGACGCTATAACCAGGAGCGGGAGACAATATGAACCATTAGTCTTGGACAAAGTCTCACATAACCCTTACCAAAGGACTGATGAACCAAAGGAAGATCCAGTTCTCTCACAGTTGAAAAAGACACAAGCTAGGGTTTCGATTTGGGAACTTCTAGCATCATCCTTTCCTCATCGCCAAGCTCTTTGCAAGGCTTTGAGTCAACTTCAAACATCAGTGGAAGTCAGCCCTGAAATGTTGGTATCCACCCTCACCCAATCATCGAAGGTGCAAAGCATCGGATTTTCTGAGGATGACTTACCCAAGGAGGGAGACAGTCACAACGATGCCCTTTACATCACTGTTCAGACCAGAGACAAAACTGTGCCCATGGTTCTCATTGATAATGGGTCAGCACTGAACGTTTGCCCACTAAAGGTGGCCAGCTGCCTGGGGTTGGAAGAAACAGATTTCATTCCGTCCGACCAGATAGTGAAAGCATATGACAGCACCCGGAGAGAAGTATTGGGGGTTGTTACACTAAAATTAGTGATTGGGCCAGCCATAATGGAGGTACCGTTCCAAGTCATTGATGTGCCCACCAGTTTCAACCTGCTGTTAGGGCGGCCATGGATACATCACACCAAAGCAGTACCTTCCTCTTTGCACCAAAAGGTCAAATTCCCCTACGAAGGTAAGATTATAACGGTTCAAGGAGATGATTACAGTCAGCTCAAGAAACCCAAGGGCCAGCCTCTCTTTGAGGTCAACCCCGAAAATGCCAATTTTCCCCTCTCAGGATTTGAATATGACACTGTGCAGTTCATAGAAGGAAAGGCTGCGAACTCCCGAATTCTCTTTGATTTCGGGACGGTGCAAATAAACTGCATAGTTCCTTTGATGCTAAAGATGTCCTACCTGCCAGGAATGAATATGGCAAGGTCCGGGAAGAAATACCCCACGCTACAAGCATGGGAGTGTCCGGTGAATGAAGGGACTTTTGGGCTGGGTTATCAGCCTACTGACGAAGACCGTGCTGAGAAGACCAGAAGGGGAAAGAAGAAAAACGTCCAGATGCCATCACACTTTTTGACTTTAAATAGTTACTTCTGCAAATCGGGAGAGACGATTCCTTATCGTAGCTTCCAAGAACCGTTTTACTGCCCGACTGCTAAGAAGATGCTACCTGGGTTAGAAATATTCTTTGATGTCTGGGGTAACGAGCCTGAAATAGTGACTGAACTGGAAGTGGAAGACTTCATGCAGCCTAGTCTCTTTGATGAGGTTGCAGTCATTACAGGAAATGATGGGGACCAAGACCTGCTGAGCCTGATCAAGCCAAAAGAAGGGCCTCTCACCAACTGGTACGCCGAGGAGGAGCGCGCTGCTGATAAACCCCCTCCCGAGTCAAACCTAGAGTCAAAATCTATATTGAGTCTGAGTCTGACCCCGAGTATGAAACCGAGTCAGAGTCCAGTTCCATTCCTGAGTCATCTGTGTCGGATTTTGAAAATATAGATTTCGAATTTGATGTAATTTTTGAAGACGACTCCGTCATTATCAATAAAGGCTTGCAAATTATTGACTACCCCGCATGTCTATCTTTCCAAGCATTTCCAAGCAAAAATAATGAAAAAGAAATAAATGAAATGAAAAATGATAAAGAAAAAATAATAATTGGCAAAGAAGAAAATGAACATACATACATTGCATCTGACTGTGTGAACAGGGAACAGGTCAGTGAATGCTTAAAGAAGTTTGCCGATTGCTTCATGTGGAAGGCAAGTGACATCACGGGAATTGACCCAGCAATAGTGGTGCATAAGATTCCAGTATACCCTGAGGCTAAGCCAGTGAAACAGAAGCTAAGAAGGCTTAAAACAGAATGGTCCTTGAAAATCAAGGAGGAGGTAGCCAAGCAACTGGAGAATAAGTTCATAGAACCCATTGCCTACCCGACATGGTTAGCAAATATTGTGCCAGTGCCGAAGAAAGATGGCAAAGTCAGAATGTGTGTGGACTATCGGGATTTGAATAAGGCATGTCCAAAGGACGACTTCCCCTGCCGCATATTGACTTGTTAGTGGACCGAATGGCGGGACACGAGATGGTCTCCTTGACCGATCTTGCTGTCGGATACAATCAAATAATGATGCATGTGCCAGACAAAGAGAAAACGGCATTCATCACGGAATGGGGAACCTACTACTACAGAGTTATGCCTTTTGGGCTCAAAAATGCCGGGGCAACCTATCAAAGAATGGCGACAGCCATCTTCCATGACATGATTCATGAAGAAGTAGAAGTGTACGTGGACGATATGGTTGTTAAGTCAAAAACAGCCGAGGAACATACAACAGCGCTTGAGAAGTTCTTCCTTAGACTTCGAAAGTACAATTTAAAACTCAACCCGGCAAAATGTCTGTTTGGAGCTACATCCGGAGTATTTCTGGGGCATATGGTCAGTCGGAAGGGCATAGAAATTGATCCTTCAAAAGCCAAAGCCGTTATGGAAATACCAGCACCGAGGACGGAAAAGGAAGTTCGGGGTTTCTTAGGAAGGCTACAGTACATCAGCCGGTTCATCAATCAATTGGCTGATACTTGTGGTCCGATCTTCAAATTACTCAGAAAAAGAGTAGCCGTAAAATGGAATGAGGATTGTCAGAAAGCTTTCGACCAAGTCAAGCAATATATGTTATCCCCGCCAGTTTTACAGCCACCAAGGCTAGGAAAGCCTTTGCTGTTGTACCTATCAGTGACAGAAGAAGCGATGGGTGCAATGCTAGCTCAACAAGCAGAAGATACAAGGGTAGAAAATGCTGTGTATTACCTTAGCAAGAGGATGCTAGAATATGAGCTAAAATACAATAAGATAGAGAAGTTGTGTTTGGCTCTGTTATGGGCCTGTACAAAGCTGCAGCACTACCTCTCGTCCTACACTACCTACGTCATTTCTAAATCGAACCCTTGAAATTCCTTATGGAGAGGCCGGTTCTTGACTGTAAAATGGCTAAGTGGGTGTCGGTGCTCGCAGCTTATGATTTAAAATTTGTACAACGAAAGGCGGTGAAAGGCGGAGCCTTGGCTGATCAACTAGCAGAATTACCGGTCGAAGACCAAATGCCGGAGGTAGAATTTCCTGATGAAGACTTGGTGAACTTGGAAAGTGAAGTCTGGGAAATGTACTTTGATGGAGCTTCGAACTACCATGGAAATGGGGTTGGAGTCGTATTCAAAACTCCTTGTGGAGAATACATTCCAATCGCTGTCAAATTAGATTTCGACTGCACCAACAATGAAGCCGAGTATAAAGCTTGCATAAAGGGGTTAGAAGCAGCCCTAGAAAAAGAGATAAAAGTCCTCAAGGTTTTCAGAGATTCCAACTTAATAGTCTCCCAAGCTTTAAGGAAATGGAAAATTAAAGAAGAGCGTTTGGTTACTTACCTACAACGCTTGGACGAATTGGCTCAGCAATTTGAGGATTTATCCTTCCACTACTTGCCGCGAGCCAAAAATCAGTTCGCAGATGCTCTAGCTACTTTAGCCTCTATGGTCAATGTAGAAGGAGACCGAGTCATTCGACCTTTGACAGTGCGGCTACAGAAACAGCCAGCACATATCATGAATTTGGTTGATGACAAGCCCTGGTACTGGGATATACAGAATTATCTTCAGAATGAAGCTTACCCGGAGGGATCTACCAAGACTGATCAACGGACATTGAGACAGTTAGCATCCGGATATTTCCTTACTGGGGGGGGTTCTGTACAAGAGAAGTTGGAGCGGCCTGCACCTAAGATGCATTGATGAGGAAGAAGCTCAAACCATCATGGATTCCCTACATAATGGGGAGTCTGGTCCACACATGCACGGGATAGCCTTGGCTCGGAAAATCGTGAACCTGGGTTATTACTGGTCAACCATGAATGCAAATTGCGTGAGGCACGCGCAGAAGTGTCACGAATGTCAAATTTTTGCTAAGCTGCAAAGACAGCCTTCGGTCAATTTGAACCCTATTGCTTCACCATGGCCTTTCGCAACTTGGGGCATAGACGTAATCGGAAAAATCCACCCGAAGGCCTCTAACGGCCATCAATTCATCCTGGTTGCTGTAGATTATTTCACCAAGTGGATTGAGGCAGCCTCTTATTCAGTTTTAAATGCCAAGAAGGCAGCACAGTTTGTCCGTACTAACATCCTTTGTCGGTATGGAACACCGTTCGAGATCATCACGGATAATGGGTCTCACTTTCAGAGTGAATTTTCTAATTTGTTGAAAGAAACAAGAATCCAACATCATAAGTCCTCACCCTATCGTCCACAAACAAACGGGGCTGTAGAAGCTGCAAATAAGGCTATAAAAGTCATTTTGCAGAAGACGGTTAAAAAGCACAAAGCTTGGCACGAACAGTTACCGAATGCCCTATGGGGATATAGGACTTCAATTAGAACACCCACCGGAGCAACTCCGTATTCTTTGATATATGGCATGGAAGCAGTGTTGCCTATTGAGCTGGAAGTTCAGTCGGCAAGAATTATCCAGGAAAGCCAGATCAGCGAAGCAGACTGGGCTAAGAATTATCACTTGCAACTCTTGGGTATGGATGAAAGGCGACTGCAAGCAATCCACCAAACTCAAGTCTACCAGAGAAGAATGGCACGACATTTTAATAAGAAGGTCAAAGACCGGAAACTGGAAGAAGGTTGTTTGGTCCTGAAGGAGATTAGACAGCCAATCATAGACCCACGTGGGAAGTTTCGTCCTCATTGGGCTGGACCCTATGTGTTGAAGAAAATATTGTCCGGCGGAGCCGTCATCTTGACTGATTTGGATGGTTTGGAATTCACGAATCCGTGTAATTTAGATCAGTTAAAGAGATATTTTGTGTAATAAGCATTGCATAATGTAAAATGAACTACACTAGACCTGATTCTCTTTGGAAAAAAGAAATTATATATCGGAGATATGTAGGCAACCCTCATTGGGTACGGTCTAAACATTAATGAAAATCATTCCATAATTCTTTCTTCCTTGCCAACAATAAAAAAAAAAAAAAGGGATAAAAATAAAATAAAAAAAAAAGAAGAGAAAAACCCGCTAAGTCGAAAACCCGAAAAGGGCGGCTTAGGCAAAAATCGGGGCCCGCTAAGTTGAAAACCCGAAAAGGGCGGCTTAGACAAAAATGGGTAGCTCGCTAAGTTGAAAACCCGAGAGGGCGGCTTAGGCAAAAATCAGAGCTTGAATAAATGAAGTTGGAAAATGCTTGGAAAGCTTAAAAGACAAATGGCGTGCCCAATTAAAAGCAATAAAGTCAAACAATTCAAAGTTAAGCAGAAAGCCAAAGAAACCAAGAAAAATAAATAATGAAGTCCAAATCCAAAAGGACATACATCCAAAAATCTAAAGCCAAAATTCCAAATAATACCCAAAATCCAAAGCCAAAGTCCCCAACAAAAAGTCAAAAGAGTTAAAACAAAGCCAAAACACCAAAAGTCCAAAAGCCTATCAGAGTCTAGGTACCCCGTCGCCTCCGTGGGGCAACGTCCTCCGAGTCATCCCCAGTTGCTGAATTCCCTCCAGCCTCGTCTGTCCGAGGAGCCAACATGATCTCCTCATCAGTCCTAATCCCATCACCAGCGTCAGCCTGAGTCCAACCCTCGAGTGCACTCAGCAATGCGTTCCTCCTTAGCTTTTCAACTGGCCAGACAACGGTCATGAACCAGACCCGATACTCAGGAGAAGTCTGAACACCAGCAAGATTAGGTAAAGGCCTAACCATCTGATGGTCTCTAACCCAAGCTCTAAGGACAGCACGGGTAACTCCCGGAGTAATGGTTGAATCAGATAATGAGTCATCCACGATCGGTACAGTCTGATCTATTCCCATCTGCCTCATAACGCGCGAAGCACAGTACCAAGTACAATGGGTAAGGCCTAGAAGGTAAACCTGAGTATGGCGAGAGCTAACCTGGATAAAGCGGGTAAGGCCATACCAGGGTACGAACCACAGCACTTCATTTGGACCCAATTCAATTAGCCATGAGGTCCATGCATCAGCGGACGGATGTGTGATCAAGATCCTCTGCATGCGATACTGGACAGGGTTATAAGGCAGTAAAGTAGGAACAGTAACCACTTGGAGGTGATCCTTTAACCAAACCTGAGTAATAGATCCTTTCTGTTACAAAGGGACAGACCAAAAAAAAAAAAAGAGGGGGGAAAAAGGAGAAGTACCTGGAGAATGATCGGGGAAACCGTCCAGTCCTCGAAGCCTAAAGCAGCTTTGTCAAGACTTTTGATAGTTTCTGCCAGCACAATGCCACCAATGCAACCCATATCCTCCATCTGCCGAACCATGGGACAGAGTTGCAAATCCCCGAAGCTTGGGTCCTTGTTGAACAAGAAACCAGCTAATAAACAGAAAACCAAGGCCCGCATTCTCAGCCTCATCTGATCAGGGTTGTCTGAATGGACCTCTGAAAACTCATCAATCAGGGGCAGCAAAATTGCTTTCTGATCACCAACTATCATGGCCTTAGCTTGTGGTCGGCTGAACTGAAACAAGTTTTCAAACGACCGAACATACCCGATTTTGACCTCATGCTTGACTAAAGGGGCATTAGGGTCACACCCTATGATAGCACAGAATTCCTCAAAAAGAGGGCACATCTCCTCCATCATGGCCCCGAACCGAAAAATGTGGGCCTCAGGGTCCCAGAATCTGATGCAGGCCCATAAAAAGTTCCAGTCAACTACTACCCCCCTAAGGGTAATGATAGGAGAGAGACCGTACCTCCCCAAGTTGATCTTTTCGACTTTGAAGAGACTCCTAGTCCAGCTGTGCATGCTTTGATTAAAAGAAGGATTCATTCTTTAAAAAAAAAAAAATAGAAGAAGAGAGAAGAAAAAGAATGAGTGAAAAAACCAAAACAAAGAACCAGTTTTTATAGAGAAAATGCACCGAATGAGGGCGGCAGCAGCCGCCGAATTACCGCCGAATGATGGCGGCAGCAGCCGCCAACGGTGGGGGCCACAAATAAAAAAAATAAATAAATAAAAAAAAAATTTGCCCATAAGCTGAAATGATGAAGTCCCATTTTATTTCAAATACAATAAACATGCATACATATTTTCAGTACTAACCAAGTGCAGGTACAAATAAAATTCAGTACAGAAGTACAGTGAGAAACATAGTCAAAGTTTAGTACAGGAGTTCAGACAAAAAAAAAAAAAAAAAAAAAAAACCAACGGCGGGGTTTCCCCCTCTGCCCATCCTCAAAAATTTGCTCCTTCAGAAAGCCACTGGCTCTCATAAATCATTTTTGTGATAGCCAGTGGGGGGCAACTGTGAATACTCAAATTTTGAGGCTCAGGGGAATAACATGGTATGTGAAACTCTTTGACTTTGCTACAGCAACTGTGCAAACTGTCCGACCGGACCGAAGGCCATTTTGGACATTTACTCGATGTATGCCAATATGGTACTTAAAACGTCCGGAATGTCGCAACGATCACGGAACAGGTCCCGGAATATTTTTCGGAGACCCGGAACTCCCGAAAACTCCTCCGGAGTGAAAAAGCCCAAGTAACCACGGCCCAGCACGGTGGCTCCGGCCACCGTGGCACCTGCCACCGGCACCGGCGGCACCTGCCGCCGGCACCGCGGCAACTGCTGCCGGCGACCCGTTTTGGCCTATAAAATGGCCTCTCCCCCTTCATTTTTGACACCCCTGTCTGTGTTGACGGACGATCTTTCTCCCTCCCACGCTCCTTGCGATTTCTTTACCGCTTTTTGCATTTAATTTAATTTTTATTGCATTTTTGTTGTGATATTTGGACACTAAAATTAAACAAATTAAAATTAATTAATTCCCAAACGAGGAGCTTAATTTGGAGTTAAGAAGCGGTCGCCGATTAAATCAGGTACGTAAACGAAACTCTGCCTATTTAATTTTAGCACTTCATGCATGCTTCTCTTCTACTCCTAATAATTCTACAACTGCATAAATGCATCCATGTCATCATTAGGCAAACAAATTGCTTCAAGTAAATGAATTTAAGCTAAATGCCCAGTTAATTAATAATCGTGGTAATAAGCTTAAATCCGACAATTTTGGCTAAAGAGCCTAGTTAATTAATAACTACGGTTCAACTGCCTTATTTTCAACAAATCCGGCTTAAGTCCAATTAATCAATAATTGAGGCTAAAAGTCTTAATCAATCACGTTTTAATAACAAATTGTTTAAATGTGATTAAGCTTAAATGCCCGATTAATTAATAATCGTGGCATTAAAGCTTAAATCCCACAAAATTGACTAAAGAGCCTAGTTAATTAATAACTACGGTTCAACTGTCTTATTTCAAATAAATCTAGCTTAAGTCCAATTAATCAATAATTGTGACTAAAAGCCTTAACCAATCACGTTTTAACAATAAATTGTTTAAGTGTGATTAAACCCGAATGCCCGATTAATCAATAATCGTGGCATTAAAGCTTAAATCCGACAAAATTGGTTAAAGAACCTAGTTAATTAATAACTATGGTTCAATTGCCTTATTTTGAACGGTTTCGCCTCAAAGTCCAATTAATCAATAATTGTGACCAACGGCCTCATTCAGTCTCGCCTAAAAGTCCAATTAATCAATAATTGTGACCAACGGCTTTAATCAATCAATCTTTGGCCAAACGCCTAAGCAAAATGCACAAAGCATACACACTAATGCACAAAGCATACACACTTATGCACAAAGCATACACACACTCATGCACAAAGCATACACACACTCATGCACAAAGCATACACAAACATGCACGAAGCATACACACACACTCATGCATTAAGCATACACCTTCAAAGCCCTTGAAACAAGGTCTATCGAACTACGTTGACTTTGATCTTCCATTCAAACGGAAGTACGTAGGCACGTTCGGGATTTCACCCCGGGTGGCAAGTCGAAATCATCAAAATCACATAAACATTTCATTTGGTCCAATTACATCATTCACCTTGCAAAGCATTCATTCATGGTTAGTTCATCAGCATGACATAGTCTCGGGATCCATCTCGGGTTTGCACACCATGCCTTAAACATTGGGTTAATTAATCTAGTAACTAGGTTAATTAAAATCGGAGTCACTTAGGGTTTTTTCCTAGTTTACCCTAAAATAATTAAACAAGGTGGCGACTCACACATCACGTGCATTTCTGTCCTTTATCACATGCATTCATATGCTTATGATATTCGGGGTAGGGGTTCACACCGACGAAGACCTGTTAAACTTGGAAAGTCAGGTCTGGGAGATGTACTTCGATGGAGCTTCGAACTACCATGGAAATGGGATTGGAGTTTGTATTCAAAACTCCTTGTGGAGAATACATCCCAATTGCAGTTAAACTAGACTTCGACTGTACCAATAATGAGGCCGAATACGAAGCCTGCATCAAGGGGTTAGAAGCAGCCTTGGAAAAAGAGATAAAAGTCCTCAGGGTTTTCGGAGATTCCAACCTGATAGTCTCCCAAGCTCTAAGGAAGTGGAAAATCAAGGAAGAGCGTTTGGTTCCTTACCTACAACGCTTAGACGAATTGGCTCAACAGTTTGAGGAATTATCTTTCCACTACCTGCCGCGAGCCAAAAATCAATTCGCTGATGCCCTGGCCACTTTGGCCTCCATGGTTAATGTGGGGAGAGACCAAGTTATTCGGCCCCTGACAGTTAGGCTTCAGAAACAGCCAGCACACGTCATGCATTTGGTAGATGACAAGCCTTGGTTTTGGGATATACAAAATTACCTTCAGAACGAAGCCTACCCGGAGGGATCCACCAAAACTGATCAACGGACATTAAGACAGTTAGCGTCTGGATACTTCCTTACTGGGGGAGTTCTGTATAAAAGAAGTTGGAACGGCTTGCACCTAAGGTGCGTTGGTGAAGAGGAGGCTCAAACCATTATGGATTCCGTGCATAATGGGGAATCTGGGTCACACATGCACGGGATAGCCTTGGCTCGAAAAATCATGAACCTAGGTTATTACTGGTCAACTATGAATGCGGATTGTGTGAGGCACGCGCGGAAGTGCCATGAGTGCCAAATTTTCGCTAAGCTGCAAAAACGGCCTCCGGTCAATTTAAATCCAATTGCTTCACCGTGGCCTTTTGCAACTTGGGGCATAGATGTAATTGGAAAAATCCACCCGAGAGCCTCTAATGGCCATCAGTTTATCCTGGTCGCTGTAGATTATTTCACCAAATGGATTGAGGCAGCTTCCTTTTCAGTTTTGAATGCCAAGAAGGCAGCGCAGTTTGTACGTGCCAACATCCTTTGTCGGTACGGAACACCATTCGAGATCATTACTGATAACGGGTCTCATTTTCAAGGCGAATTCGCTGACCTCTTAAAGCAAAAGAAGATTCAACATCATAAGTCCTCACCCTATCGCCCACAAACAAATGGGGCTGTCGAAGCTGCGAACAAGGCTATAAAAGTCATTTTGCAAAAGACAGTTCAGAAACATAGGGCATGGCATGAACAATTACCAAATGCTTTGTGGGGATACAGGACTTCTATCAGAACGCCTACTGGGGCAACTCCGTATTCTTTGGTATATGGTATGGGAAGCAGTACTGCCTATTGAGCTGGAAGTTCAGTCGGCAAGAATTATCCGGGAAAGCCAGATCAGCGAAGCAGATTGGGCTGAGAATTATCATTTACAACTCTTGGGAATGGATGAGAAGCGATTGCAAGCGATCCACCAAGCTCAAGTTTACCAAAGAAGAATGGCGCGGCATTTTAACAAGAAGGTTAAAGACCGGAAACTCGAAGAAGGTTGTTTAGTCCTGAAAGAAATTAGACAGCCAATCCTGGACCCACGTGGAAGTTTCGTCCTCATTGGGCTGGACCCTACGTATTGAAGAAAATATTATTCGGCGGAGCCGTCATCTTGACTGATTTGGATGGTTTGGAATTCACAAGTCCGTGTAATTTAGATCAGTTAAGAAGATATTTTGTGTAGTTGTAATCATTTGCATAATGTAGAAAGAGCTACATTAGACCTGATTCTCCTTGGAAAAAAAGAAATTATGTATCGGAGATATATAGGCAGCCCTCTTTGGGCGCGGTCTAAGAATTAATAAAAAAAAAACATTTCATATTTCATTCTTCTTTGCCAAATAAAAAAAAAAAAGAAAAGAAAGAACCGCTAAGTTGAAAACCCGAAAGGGCGGCTTAGGCAAAAGGGGGTAGCTCGCTAAGTTGAAAACCCGAAAGGGCAGCTTAGGCAAAAATTAGAGCCTGAATAAATAAAAGTTGGCAAATGCTTGGAAAGTTCAAACGCCTAATGACAAAGTCAAATAATCCAGAATCAAGCAAGAGAGTCCAAAATAACTAAAGAAAGTGTAAAGCATACATCCAAAGATAAATCCAAAGTCCCAAACGAAAGGCAAAACAAGAAAAAGATCACAAAAGCTCATAAGAGTCTAGGTATCCCGTCGCCTCCGTGGAGCAACATCCTCCGAGTCATCCCTAGCTGTTAAACTCCGCTCCACCTCGCCTGTCTTAGGAGTCAGCACAATCTCCTCCCCAGTCCCAGCCTCATCACCAGTGTCAGTCTGAACCCAACCTTCGAGTGCACTCAGCAGTGCAGTCCTCCTCGGTCTCTCAATTGGCCAGACAGTGGCAATGAACCAGGTCCGATATTCAGGAGAAGTCTGAACACCGGCAGGGTTAGGTAAAGGCCTAACCATATGATGATCTCTGACCCAAGCCCTAAGGACGGCCCGAGTAACACCCGGGTAATGGCAGAATCAGCTGAAATGTCATCCATAAGTGGAGCAGTCTGATCTATCCCCATCTGCCTCAAAACACGCGAAGCGCAGTACCAAGTACAATGGGAAAGGCCTAAAAGGTAAACCCGGGTATGGCGGAAGCTAGCCTGGATAAGCGGTTGATGTTTTACCAGGAGATGAACCACAGTATCTCATTTGGGCCCAACTCAATCAACCATGAAGTCCATGCGTCAATAGAAGGATATGTGGTCAAGATCCTCCGCATGCGATATTGAGAAGGGTTATAAGGAAGGGAGGTAGGAGCAGTGACCACTCGAAGATGGTCCTTCAACCAAACCTGAATAATGGATCCTTTCTATTACAAGGGAGTGAAAAATAATAACAAAATATAAAAAAAAAAGGAAGAAGGAAAATACCTGGAGAATAATGGGAGAAACTGTCCAGTCATCAAACCCTAAAGCAGCCCTGTCAAGGCTCCTAATAGTCCTCGGCCAGCACAATGCCGCCAATACAAACCCCTATCCTCCATTTGTCGAACCATGGGACAAAGATGCAAATCCCCAAAGCCTGGGTCCTGGTTAAACAAGAAGCTAGCTAATAAACAAAAAACCAGGGCCCGCATTCTTAGCCTCATCCGGTCTGGGTCGTCTGGGCAAGCCTCTGAAAATTCGTCAATCAGGGGCAACAGAACTGCCTTCTGGTTCTTCGACAATCATAGCCCTAGCCTGTGGTCGGCTAAACTGAAACATGGTTTTCAAAAGACCTAACATGCCCAATTTTTTACCTCATGCTTGACCAAAGGGGCATTGGGATCACACCCTATGATAGCACAGAACTCCTCAAAAAGAGGGCACATCTCCTCCATCATAGCCCCAAACCGAAAAAACGTGGGCTTCCGGGTCCCAAAGTCTAATACAGGCCCGTAAAAATCCCAATCAACTATTACACCCCGAAGAGTAATGACAGGAGAAAGACCGTACCTCCCCAAATTGATCTTTTCGACTTTGGAGAGACTCCTAGTCCAGCCGTGCATGCTATGGTTCATCTTTAAAAGAAAAAAAAAGAGAGAAAAGGAGAATGAGAGAAGAAAAAGCTGAAAAGTGCCTTTTGGCTCGATTTTCGAGAAAAGATGAGGAATAAAATATATATATATATATATATATATATTTTCCATAAAATGGGCTGTGAAACAAAATCCTATTTTCTTTCAAATTTGATAATCATGCATACATGTTTTCAGTACTAACCAAGTGCAGGTACAGTCAAAGTTCAGTACCGAAATACAGCAAAAAAGAATTCACATTTTAGCCCTGAGGCCCAAAATTCACATTTTGGCCCCTGAGGCCCAAAAATTCACATTTTGGCCCCTCAGGCCCAAAAAATTCACATTTTGGCCCCTCAGGCCCAAAAGTTCACATCTGGGCCCCTAAGGCCCAAGAATTCACATTTGGCCCCTAGGCCCAAAATTCACATTTTGGCCCCTAAGGCCCAAAATTCACATTTTGGCCCCTAAGGCCAAAAAATTCCCAATTTGGCCTCTAAGCCAAAAAATTCACATTTTGGCCCCTAAGGCCAAAAAATTCACATTTTGGCCCCTAAGGCCCAAAAATTCCCAATCAAAAGGCTAAAAGGCGGTCCTCTGGACGCGTCTGATTCTCTGCCTATAAAATTTGGTTTTCAGACAACCACTGACTCCCATAAACATTTTTTATGTTGCCGGTGGGGGGCAACTGTGAATACCTAAATTTTGAGGCTCAAAATGCAAGTTTTCTCGGCCGCGGCGGTGGCGGCGGTAGCGGCTATCGCCGGCGACAGCGGGCTACAGTCGCCTGTGAATACCCATTTATTTTGAGGCTCGAAGAGCCAGCTTTCCCGGATTGCAAGCAGTCCGGCCGGACCGAAGGCCATTTTGGAAGGTTTACCGAAAGTATACCAATATGGTACTTGAAATGTCCGAAAAATACGAGGATCACGGAACTGGCTCGAAATATTTTTTGGAGGTCCGGAACTCCCGAAAAAGCCTCCGGAACGAAAAAAGAAAAAAAGAAAGGGAAAAGGCACACATGCCCGCCCGCGGGGGTGGGCAGGCCGCCCAGGCCGGGGCATGCACGCCCGCCCTCGAAGGGGGCAGTGGCACCCGGGGTCGCATTTTTTCCTATAAAAAACGGCTCTGGGGCTCCGTTTTGAGACACTCAGTCTGTGTGACGGACGCTCCTTCTCCCTACGCTCTTTGCGATTTACTGTTTTTGCATTTTTTTAATTTTAGTTTTATTTTATTGTTGTGATACTTGGTCACTTAAAATTAAATTAAAATTAATTCCCTTAACGAGGAGCTTAACCTGGAGTTAAGAAGCGGTCGGACGATTAAATCAGGTACATGAACTGAACTCTGCCTATTTAATTTTAACACTTCATGCATGCTTCTCTTCTACTCCTAATAATTCTACAATGCAAAATGCATTCATATCATCACATAGGCAAGTAAATTGCCTCAATTAAATATGATTAAGCTAAATGCCCGGTAATAATCGTGGTATTAAAGCTTAAATCCGCCAATATTGGCTTAATATCTAGTCTATCAATGGCTATGGTATGATTGCCTTTATTTCGAACAATTTTCAGCTTAAGTCCAAAATCTAATTGTGACTAAAAGCCCTTAATTAATCACGTTCTTTTGACATTAAAATTGCCTACATTGCAGTTCATTTAATTACTTTAGGCAAACAAATCGCCTATAAGTGAGTAACCAATTTTTGGCAACAATTTGCCTAATCAACCCATTTTTTGGCTAAAAGTCTTAAATCAAGCATTTTGGCGACAATCGCCTAAATAATCAACTTTTTGGCAATAATTGCCTAAAATTAATTTTTTTTGGCTAAAAGTCTTCAAAACAACACATTTTGGCTAAAAAGCCTTTAAATAACCAATCTTTTGGCAATCAGATTGCATAAATAACACAAACTTTTGGCCAAAAGCCTTAATCAACAT